>NC_081803.1:23247915-23305415 GCF_963082965.1 Carassius carassius
ACACACTTCTGGATGATCTCTTTTTTTACATCTGAAAGTAAAATTTTACATAAGTAAAATGAATGAGCAATCACGAGTTTAAGTAAATACCATTCATTCCAATGGGGTTAATACTGGTAATTCTTACAACAATGTTCTTAGGAATTTCATACCAGTATATACTTCAATTAAACATGGTCAACATTAGAAGAAACAAAAATGACATATTTTGCATAGTTGCTTTTTTTAGTGTGGTTCATGCATAATTTACATTTGTGCATTTAGCAGAAACTTACAGTGCATATACAGTATGTTTGTTCCCTAGAAATCAAACCCATGACCTTCTGCACTGCTAATGTAGTGCTCTATCACTGAGCTACAGGAATTCTATGGAATTTCAAAGAATTTCAAAAATTTTAATAATGAAAAAGGGACAAATGCAATAAAAAAACATGGCAACATTTAACATTTTTAAATGTTTTCACATTCACTCATTAATGAGAGTTGCTGATCAGGTACAATATGGTTTTAGTTGAAAAGTTATGACTACGTAGAGCTCGAACAGTTGAATTGAACTTGGTTTTGGTGATTAAATAAACTATTTTAGACTGCCACTTGAACTGAACGGTGTGTGATACCTGCGAGTTATTCGGGACATGCGGAGCTGCACTTTTTGTCTGGTGTGCGACCGCTATATTTAGTTATTTTGATTAGATAATCATCAAGTGTTCTAAAATGGAAGCAAATAAAATATGTGCACATACGTACAATATATACATATTGTATGTCATTTCTTAAATTTAATGCTTAAATATCATGCTATCATCTTTAAGCATGACTGTTTGGATTTATATGAAATTGTAACCACTTACACTAAGATTCTATTTGTAACACTAACTAAGATTTATGAAGCTGTATAAGTATTGCTCATGGTTAGAGTTAAATTTTTTTAAATATAGTTTTACATTTTACTGTAAAGTTGAATTTGTTAACTAACATTAATAATCAATGTATGATTAACATGAATATTTTTATTCCTTATGAAAAGTATGGTTCACTACTTTCTGTGTGTAATAAAGTTCAGCACTTTTTTAGTTTTCCTGTACAGTATCGGTTGATTAATCGGTTATCGGCCTTTGTAGCCCTTCCTAGGTAACGTATCGGCAAAAAGTATCGGTAGATTAATCAGTTATCGGCCTTTGTAGCCCTTCCTATGTAACGTATCGGTAAAAAGTATCGGTTGATTAATCAGTTATCGAACTTTGTGGCCCTTCCTATGTAACGTATTGGTAAAAAGTATCGGTTGATTAATCAGTTATCGAACTTTGTGGCCCTTCCTATGTAACGTATTGGTAAAAAGTATTGGTTGATTAATCAGTTATCGGCCTTTGTGGCCCTTGCTAGGTAATGTATCGGTAAAAAGTATCGGTTGATTAATCAGTTATCGAACTTTGTGGCCCTTCCTATGTGACGTATTGGTAAAAAGTATCGGTTGATTAATCAGTTATTGCCCTTTGTGGCCCTTCCTAGGTATCGTAATGGTAAAAATTATCGGTTGATTAATCAGTTATCGGCCTTTGTGGCCCTTCCTAGGTAATGTATCGGTAAAAAGTATCGGTTGATTAATCAGTTATCGAACTTTGTGGCCCTTCCTATGTGATGTATTGGTAAAAAGTATCGGTTGATTAATCAGTTATTGCCCTTTGTGGCCCTTCCTAGGTATCGTATTGGTAAAAAAGTATTGGTTGATTAATCAGTTATCGGCCTTTGTGGCCCTTCCTAGGTAATGTATCAGTAAAAAGTATCAGTTGATTAATCGGTTATCGGCCTTGGTGGCCCTTCCTAGGTATCGTAATGGTAAAAAGTATCAGTTGATTAATCAGTTATCGGCCTTCGTGGCCCTTCCTAGGTATCGTATTGGTAAAAATTATCGGTTGATTAATCAGTTATCGGCCTTTGTGGCCCTTCCTAGTTATCATATCGGTAAAAAGTATTGGATGATTAATTGGTTATCAACCTTTGTGCCCCTTCCTAGGTATCGTATCGGTAAAAAGTGTCGGTTGATTAATCGGTTATCAGCCATTGTGCTCCTTCCTAGGTATCGTATCAGTAAAAAGTATTGGTTGATTAATTGGTTATCAGCCTTTGTGCCCCTTCCTAGGTATCGTATCGGTAAAAAGTATCGGTTGATTAATCGGTTATCGGCCTTTGTGGCCCTTCCTAGTTATCGTATCGTTAAAAAGTCTCGGTTGATTAATCGGCTATCAGCCTTTGTGGCCCTTCCTAGTTATCAGTCAACCTCTAGTTATGATCGTTTTATAAAATAGAATGATTCTTCTGATCCAAACGGACCCAGAATGAGAGCATAGTCACAGATTTTGAATGCATTATGAGGGTTCGTTTGAGGTGCAGAGAAAACGAGCCTCAAGCATCCTGAAGTGTTCTTGAAGACCGTGTTCCACTCCGGGTCTCCTGGTCGAGACGGGTCGTTCGGGTCTCCTCTCAAACCCGAGTGAGGGATAATGATCTCGTCAGTCAGCGTCTGCAGGCCATGGTTGATGACGATCATCTTCAGAGGCTCATGGGACGAGAGATTCCACAGTGTTCCTGAGAAACACAAGAGGAGACATCAGGAGAGTCTGTTTACATTCTCCACAACAAAGAACAATTCCATTCCCAGGACAGTTTTGGGCAGGTTTGATAGTTGTGATAGTTGTCACTTAACTTCACTTCACTTCACTTCAGTGCTCGTGAACAGTTAAGTTTGTTAGTTGAAGTGTTTCTGTAGCTCAAACAGAAGAGAAGGAAAGAAGTCTCTTCTGCTCATTCTGCATTTATTTGATTAAAAATAGTGAAATATTATTGTAATTTAATGTAATTTAATTGTAATGTTTTTTATGTGAATCTCTGTTAAAGTGTAATTTATTTCTGTGATGCTCCGCTGTATTTTCAGCATCATTCCTCCAGTCTTCAGTGTCACATGATCTTCAGAAATCAGAATAATATCATGATTTACTGCTCAAGAAACATTTCTGCTTATTAGCAATGTCGAAAACATTTGTGCTGCACAATATTTTTGTGGATTTTATTTTTTAGTATCCACAGATGAATAGAAAGTTCAAAAGAACAGCATTTATTTGAAATAGAAATCTTTTGTAACATTATAAATGTCTTTACTGTCACTTTTATTTAATTTAATGTGTCCTTGAGGAATAAAATTAATTTATTCCATCATTCCGATAAAAATCATTCATTGGAATCAGTTTTATTTTAATATCATTATTTAGAATTAGATTTTATTTTTATATTTTCTGTTTTCATTTTAGATAAAGTTTTAATAACTTTGTATGTATGTCATTTTTTGTTTTTTTAAATGTGCATATATATTTTTTTTACTTCAGTTTTAGTTTAGTACATAAAGATAAACTAAACGAAAATGCCAAGTAGTCAAGTTAAAGTTTTTTTTTATATTAAATGTACTTTATCTCAGTTAACATTTAGTTTATTTCAAGTAACACATTTTTTGTTATTTTTTTTATGGTTTTGGTTTTAGTTTCACTTTTAGTGACTGGAATCTGAACCAAAATCATTAAATTTCCCATAACTCTGATCCCAGATTTCTAAATCAAACACTTGATTAATTTACAGGAAGCTGCACAAACCTGACATTTATCTGAAATCTTTTCTAAAGTTATGAATGTCTTTACTGTCAATTGATCAATTTAATACTTCCTTTATTAATAAAAATAGTCATTTCTTTTAAGTTAGGGCTGTCAAAATGGCTGATTAACTCAATTATTTTTTTTTTACTTTAATATGATCACAATTTGAATCATATTCTAATTTAAAATGCATAATTTCAGTTAGGGTGAAGAAAAGCTTTTGGCTTCTAAGCAAAGATATTAAGTAAAGATCATGTTTCATGAAAATATTTAGTAAATTTCCTCCGGTAAATATATCAAAACTTCATTTTTGATTAGTAATATGCATTGCTAAGAACTTCATCTGAACAACTTTAAAGATGATTTTCTCAATATTTAGATTTTTTTTGCTCCCTCAGATTCCAGATTTTCAAATAGTTGTATCTCAGACAAATATTGTCCTCCGAACAAACCAGACATCAATGGAGAGATGATTTATTCAGCTTTCAGATGATGCTTTCAGCTTTCGAAAAATTGACACTTATGACTAGTTTTTTGCTCCAGGGTCACAAATGTGTTCTGTTTGATCGTCTTGGTTTCAGTTTTGAAACCAACTGATAACCTTAACGCACACCTAAAATTCGAATGCAAAAATGTTGGATTTATATTTTAAATTCGACAAACTGAAATTTATTTACTTGAAAGCCCTACTTTCAAGTTTTAAGCAGCAGTGCAGTTGAAAGCATGAATGCAGAGATGAACCTGTGACGAGTTCTCGGACTTCCACGTCGTCGGATCTCCTCAGGAGCCTCAGCAGCGCAGGAATGCCGTCCGCGTTCTTGATGGCCACCTTGTTGAAGTTGTCTCGGCCAAAGGAGATGTTCCTCAGCGTGCCGCAGGCCTTGCGATGGACCTCGGCTTTGGGATGATCTAGGAGCCCCACCAGGACAGGGATCCCTCGCAGCTGCCGGACGTCCTGCTTGACCGAGTCGTTCTCGTAGCACAGGTGCTGCAGATACGCAGCGGCGTTTGACTTCACCGGGTCCATGGGGTGGCTCAGCATGGAGATGACCTCTCGTAGGTTTGGGTCCCGCCAGCGCGGATCCTTGCGGATGGTGTCGAGGCTCACCATGCTGGCGCGTTTTTGCGGGACGAGCGTCTGCATGCGGTACAGATCCTGGAAGTACACGTGCGGCAGCAGTGGTGTCAGGTGCTCGTCCGCCGTGAGGTCCAGCATTGGCCTCATGTGATGCACGGCATCCTGCTCCGGTTTGGAAGCGCCGCCGCCACCGCGGATGAATCCGTCCCGGTGGAGCGGCAGCGTGTAGCAGTTCTCGGGTAAGTAGGGCCGGGATGGAAAGGACGGGTGGAAGGGTAATCCATGCAGGAGTGTGACGCTGTGAGTGTTCAGAGTGCCGTACAGAGCTGGCTTGTCCTTGGGAATCTCGTTCAGGGGGTCAGAAGTCAAGCCCGACTCAGGGTGAGGAGGTTGAGCCACGTGTGCGTCCTCCATATCGCTGGAGGAATTGGGAACTGGACACTGAACATCCGGACACGGAGTCTGCAATTCGTCCGACACTTCAGATGAAGCTTCCTAGAGAGAGAAATACAAATATACATTGATTTGAGGATTCATTCGTGTCTGGATGATGATTTAACACTGATGATTTAAAAAAATAATTTAAAAAAAATTCTTTAGAACTGAGTGTTATAGTATCATTATAGTTTTTTTTATTAATAGTTTAAATTAGTTTTTTATTTTTATATTCATAGTTTTTGTTGTGTTTTCTTACTTTTTTTTGTCTATACAGTTTTAATTAATTTGTATTTCAGATTTAAACTAAATGAAAATGAGAAATGTTGGCAACTAGCTTTAATAAAATAAGTTTACGTTTTTTTATATTTCACGTGATCTGTGTTATTTTAGTATTACTGCGATATTATTATATATTATTTTAATATTTTAAATTCGATTTCTGCTTTCATATTCATTTTTCCAAAATGTATTTATAGTATAATATACTTTATTTATAGTAGATATATAGTTTATTTTTTATATCAAGCTTTAGAATTTTTAAAATGTCTATATAGTTTTCATTAATTTTAATTTGAGTTATTTTAGTTTATTTCAGTTAAAGCTTGTTTTATTTTTATTTTTTTATTGTTTTAGTATTAGTTAACCATAATAACCATGTTACAAATATCTAATAACTCTTAAATCAAGATACATTTACTTGAGATGCAAAATTAATTAAGATATTAAGTCTTGTTTTTTTCAGAAAAATTATAAAAATTAATAATTCAAATTAAGTGAGTTTATGCTTAAAACAGGGACATATATTTGCAAACGGAGTCAGAAAATAATCGTGTTTTTCCTTTGAATGAATTTAACACCGTTTTTTTTTTTTTTTATTATCGTAAACTCACAAAATTTTTACCCAGTAAACACCACTAATGATGAGCTGTTTCCAAATGAGACATGAAGAGGCCAAATTAATAACAATACATCGATCTGAACACATTCACAACCTGGATAAAAATGATATTTTCTCACCTGAGGATCTGGACTCTATGAAATCTGATTTAATTTGTGTCCTACTGAGCTGGAAAAAATACTGCGGGGCAGTTTTGATGAAACAGACTGAATTAAATTTAACCCTTCACCACTACAATACTGAAACCAGATGATTCATATTCTTTAATACCGGCTTTCCCAATGAAAAGCTTAAATGATATGTATTTTCTGCCACATTCACCTTCAGGAGGTTGGGCACGATCTGTTCATTGGAGCTGCTGGAGCTGAGTGGGTTGGATTCGCTCTCAGGACTGGACGATTTCTCCGTCCCGATGCCTGAACTCTCAGTCTGTAAAACATCCCAGAAGCGGCTCAGCGAGAGCTCGTTAACATCACATCCACACACACAGCGCCTCATTAGTCTGCAGTTTTAGGCTCGTAAACAATACCTACTTTTAACATCCAAAATGAATCATTAGTCATGAATTATAAATGATTTGTTTACAAAAAGAACCTGTTAAAATAATTATTTTTGGCTCTGAAATTCTCCCCTAACGATTAATATTTAAATCCTTTTTTATTGATGTATTGAATTGCCTAATGAAACCCGGTTATTAAGCAAATGCCTGTTGATATAAGAAGACAGATGCCAACTATGAGGAAACATGATGTTCTTCCTCAGTATTTATGTCTTGTTTTTCAATACAAATATCTAAACATTCTTTAATTAAGATACATGTATTTGAGAAGCAAAATTACTTTAGGTATTACATCTAGATTTCTAAAAAATTTATTATTGTTTTCTTACCTCACCAAAGGTTATTTTTCTTGTTTTAGACATACATTTTAATTTTAATTTTTTTTAAATAAGACTTAATATCTTAATATACTTTTACGTCTCAAGAAAATGTATCTTTTGAATCCAGAAGAGACACATAAAAAACTTTTCATGAATTTTTTTAGTAAGGGTAAGACACTTTGCAAATGCTTTAAGACCCTCAAAATATACATCATTTATTTTTTTCAGAATTTGTACAATTATTTTTTAAGAGATATAACCATATTACGTGTTCGGGTCATTTTTGACCCGGGTATGTATGGAGCACCGTTAGTGCCAAAAATATTTTTTGTATCTATTGAGTTAAATTAGTGTGAAAAAAACTTTTATTAAATAAATTTTTTCTTTCTATTTGACAAACTTATGGGATGGAAATTTGGTTAATATACATTTTGATAAATTTCATAAATTTGGATTGTTAGTTTAATTAAATATCATTAAGGTTAATACCGGTAATTCACAGATTATATAATTTCATATATTTCATAGCATGTCATATTCAAATGAAGTTTCTCAGCAATATTGGGAGAAAAATATACATTTTTTGCATCATAGTTTTTTTTGGTATGGTTCATGTGTATTTCGACGTTTGAAGGAATTTCTAAATTTTTAAATAATCAAAAATTGATGCATGCAGTAAATACATGGTAAGGTTGCTGATCAGATACAATATGATTTTAGTTGAGAACTATTAAGTTATGACTGTTCAAACTTCAGGTTAAAATGGACCAGAAATTAAAAAATCATATACTGTATGTACTATGAAGGTTAAGAATGTTTAGATATTTGTAATTGAGAAAAGGTCAAAGATACTGAGGAAGAACATCATGTTTCCTCATAGTTGGCATCTGTCTTCTTATATTAACAAGCATTTGCTTAATAACCGGGTTTCATTAGGTAATGCAATAACTGAATAATAAATTGATTTAAAAGTATTTAAATATTCATAATTTGGCTTGAATCCGAGAACAATGAAATCCTTATTGTAACAGGTTCTTTATATGAGCGAATCATTTATAAATCATGTTTTACAGTGTTCGTACATGGGTTTCTGTGTGATTTGAGCTTGCAGGGTTGGACAGGTCTGAGGACGGGGTTTCTGCCGTCTCCTCCGTCTGCTCTTTGGTGTCTCGAGCTGAAGTTTCAGCCGGTGATTCCTCTGAATCCGGCTTCTTTTGGACCAAAGGGAAGAATACGAACAGGAGACGTTAACATGAGATCAGGTAGGTCATGTTTTAACAAGCACAACTTCACTGATTCACAACAGAGTTTCTCAAACCGTCCTGATGAAACATCTTCACATAAAATAACATTATGAGATCACTGAAAGCTCTTTGGTGTAAAAGTCACCTCTGGGAGATTTCACTTAAATATTCTGGTCTCAGCGGTGCTCGCAAACACGCTTAAGTAAAGTAAGCAGAACTTCCTCCAGAGCAGCGTTGAATTATACATGAGCTCTGCTTCATAAACACAACACACACTCCGAGAGACGACTTACACACTTCAGGAAAAACATCTGCACTGGAACTGCTAACAAGAGCGAGAAATAACTCTACACGATTCATCATTTACAAACTTCTTTTAAAAGCCATGAAAGTGTCCAGTGCATCATTTCTTACAATAAATGCCACTTGCTTTGCTTTGTCAACTGAACTGAACATGAACTGAACTAGTAAAACTCTAGTAACCACAGATTTATCATGATTTACACTATGCAATCAATTTTAGCAATAAGCAGCTCTACAGAAGACATTATTAAACTCAATTTAGCTCATGTATGTGTGAATGTCATTGTTTTATTTTATAAAGCACAGCAAGAGTCATTTATTGTGAGGAAGATGCACAAACACACTTCTAGCTTTTACAAAGACATTCAACGTGATTCAGTTGAATCCTCTGACTTTTTGCATCATTGATTCTGTTATTTATTAATGCGGATCTGCTTTGAATCAACATGATTAAAAACTAAATAAATGTAAGCATTTATTTTTAGATCCTGTAACTAGACAAATATCATTAAATCTAAAAAGATTCAGGATTGCATTGCATTATGATCATTTCTTCTTGTTTATGCATCCCTCCTGAAGATAAAAGATACTTAAATATGCAATAAAATAGTCTATGCATGTATTTTGGGTCACTGTAATTCCAAAGGTCTCATTCAATCCAAAATGAATCTGTGCTGCATAATGATCTTTTTTTCTATGAAGTCAAATATGATTGAGTTGTTTCATGCAGACATTTAGATTTCAGCATTATTCCCTTGATGAAGCGCTTCAGGAGAGAGAGAGAGAGAGAGACATCAGGATGGATGTGTTGTTGATGTATTTGTACGGTGACTCCATGGAAACAAGCATCAGTCTCAAAGGCTCTGAATCTGGTTTTGTTCTGTCTGGATCGCTCTTGGATTGGTGTTTGTGTTTATTAACTGACATTTAACATCACTCAACTAGCTTTCTTTTTCCTGTAGAGAATATGATTGGTGTTCGCCTGAGAAAAACTGTGATGATAGCGTTTCTATGCAGTTGCTAAGGTGTTCTTAGTGGTTGTTAGGGTGTTGCAGGTGGTAACTAGGGTGTGTTCAAATGACCAACTAATAGTGGTGCTTAGAAAATGGCACTAAAATGTATTTGTATTTATTTATTATATTAACACATAGTTCAACTGTAGAATATGAAGTAATGAACTGAACTAGTAAAACTCTAGTAACCACAGATTTATCATGATTAACACTATTTGAACCATGACATATTTAGTAAATGTAATAGTAATAATACATTTGGCAAAATTAAAAAGAGCTACAGTTTCGCTTATGTAACAACATGGTTCATTGTCAAAAGGAAGAAATGACCAAAAAAAGACATGATCAAGTCATTCGAATGAGAACGAAACAAATGCAAATATGATTTAAAACAATATAGATGATTTTAAAATCATTTTATGAAAAATCAGAAAGGAAGCACAGTTGTTTCAGAGCTGGAGCAGGTGATGAAAGATCATGAAGACGAATATGTATGTCTTATTAAACACATGCACTGATGAATGAGCCGCAATAAGAAAGCAAATAGAGTCAGTCCATGTTCTTCAGTGCTGAATTCCCACCTCACTGAACACCAGATGCTTTTACGTGGACTGTTCCCGTCTTACCCACTACGTCATGTGAAGTGTCCCATCCATCCATCCATCATCCATCTCATCTCATGCACATCAGCTCAGCTCAGTGTCAGTGTGTGCTCAAGGGCAGTGGATCCGCTGTCACAAGCCCAAGTAGGACACATGAACCAGGCTCTGTGTCTGCCGCCTGCAGTGGTCGGGTTTGTATGCGGCGCATCAGAGTTTACATCTCACTGTCAGACGCGCAACAACGCGAACCCCTGCGGTATGAGCACAGGCGCACGCATGCAGCAGCAAACCTGTATTTACATGCGATTCCGCCACATGTGTGAAGCTGGCACACAAGCACACGATCCCATCCGCAAACAGCAGCAGCGGCGCACAGAAAGATCCAGAGCAGGAGAGGCGATGCCCACCCAGCCCTGGCATCCACTGCTGCTGCAGACGCACGAGCATCACCGCGCTGCGGGAAAAGCGACGCAGACACTCACCTCGTTCACCTCCGCAGGCATCCTGGCGACGCAGAGCGGCGAGTGTGCGCTGTCTCCGAGCAAATACAGCTGTCTGTCTGCGGATCACACATGAGCAGCCATCCTTCCTCCTGCCTCACGCGTCCACATGCACTCGATCATGCTCTCACGCACACACATGCACACGCGCGCACACACCCCCAGCCTCTCACACACACACACACACACACACAAGCGCGCGCGCAGCTCAGCGCAGTGGAGGAGATGCTGAATCAACAGCACGATTCACACACACTCTTCACCGCCCGACGAGGAGGAGAACCACATCCAGTTAGTGTTTATCATTCATTAAATGAGATCCTTAGCGCTCATTAAACCGCATCAGGGAGATGAGACGAGGAGCTCCGGATGTTACTGATGCAGCACACACACACACACACAGAGAGAGAGAGAGAGAGAGATAGAGAACACACACAGAGAGAGAGAGAGAGAGAGATAGAGAACACACACAGAGAGAGAGAGAGAGAGAGAGAGAGAGAGAGAGAGAGAACACACACAGAGAGAGAGAGAGAGAGAGAGAGAGAGAACACACAGAGAGAGAGAGAGAGAGAGATAGAGAACACACACAGAGAGAGAGAGAGAGAGAGATAGAGAACACACAGAGAGAGAGAGAGAGAGAGAGAGAGAGAACACACACACAGAGAGAGAGAGAGATAGAGAACACACAGAGAGAGAGAGAGAGAGAGAGAGAGAGAGAGAGAGAGAACACACACAGAGAGAGAGAGAGAGAGAGATAGAGAACACACAGAGAGAGACTTTTGACTTTTAAACTTCTTTTAATTTACACCATTTTTTCAAAACATTACAAAACTAATACAAAAACAAAAAATAAAACCAGAACAGTTTTACCAATTAAAAACCATGTCTCCACACTCACTCATTGTCACTAAAGCATCTCTTACACCCCACCTTGTTTTGAAAAAAAGTACATTATCAGTTTGTTTATAATACGCAAATTCAACAGCAACCCTAAATTCTACCAATGATTTAAAAAGAGGCAACAAGTCAACATCTTGACCCACGTTTTTACATTGATGTGTTTTCAGGATTGCCAACTTGGCATGTCCTATTAAAAAATTGGCAAGTACACACCTTTCACGACATGATTGGTTATACTTGCAACCAAAGATAAAAAGGGTATTTGTAAAAGAAAATCCCAATTTCGTAATTAGTGTTCCCAAAAGTACAAAAAGTGGAGCCAGTCTAGAACATTCACAAAATAAATGAAACACAGTGTCAGAGGCCTTACAAAAAGAACATTCAGGTAAAACCATTTCATTGAACTTGGAAACAAAGTTGTTTGTAGCCAAGACACTGTGAAGTATTCTCCACTGTAGATCTCCACATCTTTTAGGAACTGGGGGTTTGTACAACAGCCTCCATGAGGGATTTACATCTCTGGGCACAGAAAGGTAAGCTCTCCACTTAGTGTCTATTCTTACCTTCAGTTGGTCAAAGTGTGCGGATTTAGCACAAATATGGTAAATTATTTTCTTCCCCATTCTTTGGAAATCCAAAAATTCAAACCCCTTTAACAAGAAACTATTAGTATTCTCTTCAAGTTCCAATTTTTTTGGAACAACTTTTAATGCTGGAAAAGTCTTAAATACCATACAATCAATTAAAACAGAATCTATAAGTGAAGTTAATACTGGGGGGAAACAAGCTTTAAAGCTCTTAACCATCCCTTCCACCATTCTTACTGACCTTATCCCAACCTGGTCAGCAAGTGACTGATCCGTTCGCCACTGACCTCTTGTTGTATCGAGCAGGTCCATAACTCTAGTTACTCCTGCATTCAGAAACAACTTAATTACAGAACCCGATAATGAAAACTGTGTCTTAAAAAGAGGATTAAAAAACAGAGGTTCTGCACACCCATAATTTTCATCATCTACTCTTGAGAATTTTAACAAACTCCATGAATGAAAAATGGATTCATGAAATTTCAAAAGAGAGCAATTCGCATTTTCAACATAAGGCTTCTCAATTAAAAATAACTCTCTGTCAAGATCTGTTCCTCCAAGATCTTTAAGAATATACAAGCAATAATCAATCCATGGCTTTCCATCTGAACAGTAGAGCAGTTTTTGCAATGTTTGCAATCTCATTGCTGCAATTTTGGATTCAACGTGTATAAGGCCTTGACCTCCCTCTGAAACAGGAAGATAGAGAACCCCAGGAGGAAGCCAATGATGGCCATTCCAAAAGAATTCAACAAGTGCCCTTTGAACCTTTAGTAACAGTTCTTTAGGGGGATTTAGCACTGTAACCTTATGCCACAGCATTGAAGCTGCCAGGTTATTAATTATAAGGCATCTCCCTCTAAAGGACAGCTGTGGGAGAATCCACTTCCACTTCTGGATTTTGCCAATAACCCGGTCAACCACTCCTTCCCAATTCTTCTCCATGTACTGGTCAGTTCCAAAATAAATACCAAGAACTTTAAAGCCATCATGGGCCCATTTACACTGATTTGGAAACTGAGGAGGTCCTGAACCATGCCAGTCTCCCATCAACAAAGAAGTACATTTTTCCCAATTTATACATGCAGAGGAAGCTTTCTGAAAAGTATTCAAACATGAAATAATATTATCAACATCATTTGAATTCTTAATAATCAGAGTTACATCATCGGCATATGCTATCAGTTTTACTTGGGGAACTTTAGGGCAGCCAGAACCACCAATACCACACAGTCTTTTTCTCAGCAGACTTAAAAAAGGCTCAATAGAAATAGCATAGAGTAAACCCGATAGAGGACACCCTTGTCTTATTCCTCTTGTCACTGAAAAGGGTCTTGTTAATGTACCATTAACTCTTAACATGCTAAAAATATCATTATACATCAGCCTAATACAGGACACAAAATTCTGACCAAATCCAAAAGCCTCAAGTGTCTTGAATAGATAAGAGTGGTCCACCCTATCAAAGGCCTTTTCTTGGTCCAGAGAAAGAAGGCCGATGTCCAGGTTATGCCTTTTTGCCACTGTAATAATGTCTCTAACCAAAAAAACATTGTCAAATATTGTTCGGTTAGGAATACAATAAGACTGGTCATTGTGAATGACGGTTTCTATACAGTTCTTCAATCTGTTGGTTAAGGCTTTTGAAAATATCTTAAGATCAACGCACAGCAAGGAGACAGGGCGCCAGTTCTTTAAACAACCAAGGTCTCCTTTTTTGGGGATCAAAGTTAAAACTGCTCTCCGACAGCTTAGAGGAAGGGTCTCTTTTTCAATACTTTCCATCAAAACGTCATAAAAGTCCTGACCAATTAAGTTCCAAAAAGCCTTATAAAACTCGGCTGAGAGACCGTCCAAGCCAGGTGACTTTCCAGGATTCAATTCCTGAACAGCTCTTGAAAGTTCAGCCATTGTTAAAAGACTCTCAAGATCCATCTTATCCTTGTTTGACAATTGTGGCAAGTCAGTCAGAAGTATGTCTGCTTCTACTCCATTACAAGGCTCTGCACGATACAACTCTTCATAAAAAGACATAGCAAAAGAATTAATTTCCATTTGTGTTGTTAATACTCGTCCATCTGGGAGTTTCAGTTGATGAAGATGCTTATGTGCTGCTGTTTTTTTTCCAAGTCCGAAGAAAAAAGCAGTAGGAGAGTCCATATCATTTAGACGAGTGAACTTTGCCCTTAAAAGGGCAGTTTTACCTTGTTCTTCCGCTAAATTGCGTAAAAGAAATTTATTCCTTTCGAAAGAATCAGTGGAAGTAGAGCTTGTAGTACTTTGACTACTTAGTCCAAGAATTTCTTCTTCAAGAGCTTTCATTTTCTCTAGTAGGGCACCCCTGCTATGTGCAGTAAACTGCTGACAAAAAATTCTAATCTGTATCTTGCCCACGTCCCACCATTGACTTAAAGACTGGAAATTTACTCTCTCCTCTCTCCAAGAACCCCAAAAAAGGTGAAAAGAGTGAATAAAAACGTGATCCTGAAGTAACCTATTATCAAAGTGCCAGAGTGATTTATAAGATTTGTTGGACTCAACAGAAATAGCCATAGAAATATAATGATGATCTGAGAGAAAAGTAGGTGAAATAGAATTTGTAAAAAATCTTCCCCTATTACGTGCTTCTGTATAAAACCGATCAAGCCTGGCTCCAGACATATTATTTGAGTTCACTTTCATCCAAGTATACTGTCTAAGCCCAGGAAATGCATCTCTCCACAAATCAACAAAATTATATTGATCAACTATACTTTTAAGTGTATTCGCCGAAAGGGAATGTGGTTCATTATGATTCCGATCCAATTGCTGATTTAAAGTGCAATTAAAATCACCCCCCAGTATAATAATATTATCCTGAGGACAGTGCGATAACGCATCTGATAACTTTTCAAAAAAAGTAATACGCTCCCGACCATCATTTGGAGCATATACATTAAACAGGGAAAAAACTTTGTCACCTAAATTAACATCTACTCGTAAAATTCTCCCTGGTATTATCTCAATACTCTTAACATTACCACCAACCCGGGGTGAAAACAATACTGCAACCCCTGCACTAACATTTGTGCCATGGCTCAAACACACATTACCCTTCCAATCGCTAAGCCACTGTGACTGATTCTGCAAATCCGTGTGTGTTTCCTGGAGTAAGATCACATCAGCCTTTTTAAGAATTAAATAATTAAAAAGATCATTTCTTTTAACTGTACTACGACAACCATTAATATTTAAAGACCCAATATTAAAAAAGGTCATGACAATAATCACAATGGGGTATAAAGCAACCCACCACATCTGCCTTTTGACACTTTTCATAGAATCAGTGTTTTTTCAGACGTGAATTTAGGCTTCTTCTAACTACACTAACAAGTTTTTTAAGCCTGTAGCGTTTCGGTTGATCCAGTTCCTCCAACGTCGCCTTTCGCATTGCAATAGCACCAGATTCAACAAAAAGTTCCAAATCAGGAAAATATTTTTCCAGTTTGGGTTTTCTCTGATTCTTAGTAGCATCCAGAAAATTGTTCAACTGTTGAAATGTATAAAAAGGAAGTTTTGACTGGGAAATAAAATTCCCAGCAGAATTCCCTTGTGAATTTACATCATACTCTTCACATTCAGAGTCATTCTCAGATAAATCATCAGTTCTCTGTGACAACAGATCTAGGTCTTCATCCTGTGACAAGCTGCTGCTTTGTACCTGTATGTTCTCAATCTCAGTTTGATTTCCTTGGTATTTTATTAAATCACTAACTGCCCCGTCAACTTTGAGCTCCTCATCAACTTTAACACTTGCATGTGTAGTAATGATGGAAGCACTGTCTGTAACTTCAGTATCTTGTGCAAGCACATCAGAGCCCTCTCCACTGTTAAGTAACACAGCGGTTTCATCCTGCTGTATTATATCAGTATTTTCTGCTGCAGTGTCATTTGCCACAGCAGTATTCACCTGATCCACTACAGGATTACTTTCCTTCTCCTTTTCAGCTTCCATATTTAAAGGACACGATTGCCTGACATGACCCGGTTTCGAGCAAGTAAAACATTTCATTGAATCAACAGTGATAAAGATCGTATAATCTTTCCCATTCAATGCCAGTTTCACAGCAACCTCCAGATTTTGAAATTCGGGATTTAAAATCATGTACGTTTGACGTCTAAATGACATTATGTGCTTTAATTGTGGGGCTTTTAAACCAAGCGGTATCATTTTAATCGGTCCCATTAACTTACCATAACGTGCAAGAATGCGCTCAAGTGTATCCTTTGGAATAAACGGAGGAACATTGGAGAGGATAACTTTTTTCGAGGGGTTAGACAGCGGCAAAACAGGAATGAATGCATCTTTCACAGATAATCCACGTTCAACCAAATCAGCAACCATAGTCGTTTCCCTCAAAAAAATAACAACTGCCTTATTCATTCTCGATGCAGACAAGATGTTTAAAGCACCAACTGCATTGCTAACAGCAATTAAACAATCTTCTACTGACACGGTTTCGTCTGATAAACACTTGCACCCATGGCGTGCAGTCAAAGACGCAAAGCCATCAGAATTAGATCCCATTGCTACTCTCTTTTGCCGACAGAGTCAGCAAATAATAAAAAGACTGCCGTAGTTTCAATAAGCTCAACCAATACCTTATCTAAAAAGAGAAAAAAGGAAAAAGTTTGAAACTCACTCAAACACGCTGCTCAGTCGCTCATACAATCGTCCCAAACGCTCCGCACTCGCGCATGCACACAGAGAGAGAGAGAGAGAGAGAGAGAGAGAACACACAGAGAGAGAGAGAGAGAGAGAGAGATAGAGAACACACACACAGAGAGAGAGAGAGAGAGAGAGAGAGAGAGAGAGAGAGAACACACACAGAGAGAGAGAGAGAGAGAGAGAGAGAGAGAACACAGAGAGAGAGAGAGAGAGAGAGATAGAGAACACACACAGAGAGAGAGATTTTACAAAAACTTTAATGCACTTTTCAAGAATTAAATTACAATCATAAACATTTATCAATCAGATCATAACAAAGTTCACAAAAAGAAAAATACTACTTCATTTTCAAACAGACAACACAGGGCACTATTGCAACACCAAATATTAACAAAGGTATCGAGATCATCAACAAATTTATAATAATTAAAATCAATCAAGATTCTTGCCTGTACCATATTAAAAAGAAGCTCAACTACATTTTGTTCTACATTATCTTCAATTTTTTTCTTTCTACTCAGATAAATTGCTAGTTTAGCCTTGCCTATGATAAAATTCAACAACTGACATTGAAATCTTTTCTCTCTAGCATATTTAAAACCAAAAATAAACAATTCCACAGAAAAGGTTTCACCACATCTTTCAAAAATATTGCTTAATGACAAAAATAGAGGTTTTAACCTGTGACACTTTGCAAAAGCATGGAAAACAGTTTCTCTTTCATTACAAAACGGACATTTGTCACTACTTTCAGGGTTTATAACAGATACAAAGGAATTAACCGCAATGGCTCCATAAAGGATTTTCCATTGCAAATCTCCAGTTTTCATTATCAATGGTGGTTTATAGAGTGACCTCCACTGAGGTTTTATATCTGCACTCAAATTGAAAACAGTACGCCACGGGGTGTCAACTTTCCCATCCAACATCTTTTTGTTAAAACTAAACACACAGTATTTATATAATTTTTTTCCAACACAGGATAAAAAATCAATATACACAGTACTGCAAGACTCCAAAAAAAAACCAGAATAATTTTCCACATTCACAGCAAAAACTAAATTTGGAAAAGGATCCGCTGGATTGGGTTCGATAAGCCCATCTCGGAACCTAGACAACAGAGTTAATTCAGTTGGTTCAAGTGTAGATTTCCATTTTGATAAAAGCTTTGTGATGATGCGAACAGACTTGAAGCCCAACTTTTGAGCAATTGTACCATTGTTCTTTAGGTCACAGTCTGTTTCCTTCAATAAAAGGCCCAAGGTTAGGATTCTGTTATCAATAAGGGCTTTGTTAAGTCCTGGAAATAAACCATTTCTAGACAAATCCATTCGTGTACCATATATTAAGGGCTCCTCCAATAACCAATGAAGTGATTGTAGATCCTCTGTTCGCTTGAAGTGAAAAAGATTCCAGATTTTAAAAATGTTCCTATAGAAAATTGGTAGTCCAGAAACGTCTATGTCCGAAGAATTCACGAGGAAAAGATTTTTGTCCAATCCTAGACCTTTGAACTTGCGTAGAATGACATGGGCAACAGCACACCACTTCACATCAGAAGAACTAACCAACAGTTTCTGAATACGCTGAAGCCGAAAAGTTGCCACTCTGCTCTGCAGATGTACCAAACCTTGACCCCCTTCTTCTTTAGATAGAAAGAGCAAACTTTGAGGAATCCAATGTATATTGTCCCAAAAAAATTCAACTAAGATGGCTTGAACTTTCTTCAATAAAAGAGAGGGGGGATCAATACATGCAAACTTATGCCATAAAGAGGACGCAACCAAGTTATTAATTATTAGGATACGACCCCTATATGACATTGCTGGAGTCAGAAATTTCCATCTTTCTAAGCGACCTTTAATTTTTTCCACAACATTTTCCCAATTCATTTGTAAAGTAGAATCGTCTCCCAAAAAAACACCTAAGTATTTAAGACCTTCTGGTAACTTTGGCTTTCCTCTCAACCATTTACCTAATAAAAGAGTTTCACTTTTTCCCCAGTTTACATTTGCAGACGATAGCTTCTTAAAATCGGATAATATCTTCAATAATTTTTCAATGTCATCTTGATCATTAATCATTATGAGGACATCATCAGCATAGGCTGATAAAATAAAAATATCTTTGCAATTTGGCAAACATACACCTTTTAACTGAGCTCTAAATTGCTGTAAAAGGGGCTCAATTGCTAAGGAATAGAGCATTCCAGATAATGAGCATCCCTGTCGAACACCTCTATTCACTTTAACAGGAGCACATAAACCACCATTGATTTTAATAAGACTCTCAATATCACAATAAAGAACCTTTATGAGATCGATAAACTTTGGGCAAAAGCCGAATGATTTTAAAACTTTCCAAAGGTAACAATGTTCCACACGATCAAAAGCTTTTTCTTGATCTAAAGAGATTAAGCCACAATCCAAATTAAGCATCTTGGAGACCTCTAAAATATCACGAACCAACGAAATATTATCAATTATCGTTCTGCCAGGGACACAATAAGTTTGATCAGAATGGATGACAATATCCATTACATCTGCTAATCGATTTGCCAGAATTTTAGAGAGCAATTTATACTCACTACAAAGCAGAGATATGGGACGCCAGCATCTTATATCAGTGAGGTCGCCTTTCTTGGGCAAGAGGGTTAATACTGCTCTCCGGCAGCTTTGAGGTAGCCGGCCCTCAGCCAGGCTTTCATTCAACACCTCTAACACATCCTCTTCCAGGACAGCCCAGAAGGTCTTATACCACTCAATTGGTAGACCATCAACTCCTGGAGCTTTTCCTGACTCCATTCCTTGAAGTGCTTTAAACAACTCAGCTCTTCCAAGAGCACCTGAGATCTTTGCATTGTCTTCTTCTGATAATTGAGGTAGATCATCGAAAAAGGCATCCTCCCTCTCATATTCTGCTCCGAGTTCGTTCGTGTACAGTTTTTCATAAAAACTGATTGCTCTCTTTCTAATTTCTTTGGGATTAGACAAAAGCTTACCAGACTCTGAACGTAGAGCATGGATAACTCTGCTCTGTCCATTTTTCCTTTCCAAGCCGAAAAAGAAACTGGAGGGAGCATCCATATGATTTAATTTTTGGAATCGTGATCTGACCAAAGCTCCTTGTGTTTTAACCTGCAGTAAATCATTCAGCTGTGTCTTCTTTTTTGCTAGAATATCAAAATAGTTTTGGGTTCTAGTTGATTCAGCCAATTCTTGTAGTTTTAGGATATCAGCCTCCAAGCTACTTACATTTAAAAAGGTCTCAGCAGTGATATTAAGAGTATATTGTGTACAGAATTGCTTTATTTGGACTTTTCCATAGTCCCACCATTGCCTTACAGAGTTAAACGTTTCCTTCTTTGTCTTAAAATCATCCCAAAAACAGAGAGAGAGAGAACACACACACAGAGAGAGAGAGAGAGAGATAGAGAACACACACAGAGAGAGAGAGAGAGAGAGAGAGAGAGAACACACAGAGAGAGAGAGAGAGAGAGAGAGATAACACACACACAGAGAGAGAGAGAGAGAGAGAGAGAGAGAACACACACACACACAGAGAGAGAGAGAGAGAGAGAGAGAACACACACACAGAGAGAGAGAGAGAGAGAGAACACACACACACAGAGTGAGAGAGAGAGAGAGAGAGAGAGAGAGAGAGAGAGAGAGATAGAGAACACACACACACACAGAGAGAGAGAGAGAGAGAGAGAGAGATAGAGAACACACACACACAGAGAGAGAGAGAGAGAGAGAGAGAGAGAGAGAGATAGAGAACACACACACACAGAGAGAGAGAGAGAGAGAGAGAGAGAGAACACACACACACACACAGAGAGAGAGAGAGAGAGAGAGAGAACACACACACACAGAGAGAGAGAGATAGATAGATAGATAGAGAACACACACAGAGAGAGAGAGAGAGAGAGAGAGAGATAGAGAAAAAAAAAAGTGAAAAAGTGAAAGTGAAGTGACATTTAGCCAAGTATGGTGACCCATACTCAGAATTTGTGCTCTGCATTTAACCCATCCGAAATGCACACACACACAGCAGTGAACACACACACACACTGTGAACACACACCCGGAGCAGTGGGCATCATTTATGCTGCGGCGCCCAGGGAGCAGTTGGGGGTTCGATGCCTTGCTCAAGGGCACCTAAGTCGTGGTATTGAAGGTGGAGAGAGAACTGTACATGCACTCCCCCCACCCACAATTCCTGCCGGCCCGGGACTCGAACTCACAACCTTTCGATTGGGAGTCCGACTCTCTAACCATTAGGCCACGACTTCCCCAAACACACACACACACACAGAGAGAGAGAGAGAGAGATAGAGAACACACACACACACAGAGAGAGAGAGATAGAGAACACACACACACAGAGAGAGAGAGAGAACACACACACACACAGAGAGAGAGAGAGAGAGAGAGAGATAGAGAACACACACACACACACACACAGAGAGAGAGAGAGAGAGAGAGAGAGAGAATACACACACACAGAGCAGTGAACACACACACACACACTGTGAACACACACCCGGAGCAGTGGGCAGCCATTTATGCTGCGGCGCCCGGGGAGCAGTTGGGGGTACGATGCCTTGCTCAAGGGCACCTAAGTCGTGGTATTGAAGGTGGAGAGAGAACTGTACATGCACTCCCCCCACCCACAATTCCTGCCGGCCCGGGACTCAAACTCACAACCTTTCGATTGGGAGTCCGACTCTCTAACCATTAGGCCACGACTTTCCCAAACACACACACACACACAGAGAGAGAGAGATAGAGAACACACACACACAGAGAGAGAGAGAGAGATAGAGAACACACACACACACACAGAGAGAGAGAGAGAGATAGAGAACACACACACACAGAGAGAGAGAGAGAGAGAGAGAGAGAGAGAGAGAACACACACACACACAGAGAGAGAGAGAGAGAGAGAGAGATAGAGAACACACACACACAGAGAGAGAGAGAGAGAGAGAGAGAGAGATAGAGAACACACACACACACAGAGAGAGAGAGAGAGAGAGAGAGAGAGAGAGAGATAGAGAACACACACACACAGAGAGAGAGAGAGAGAGATAGAGAACACACACACAGAGAGAGAGAGAGAGAGAGAGAGAGAGAGAGAGAGAGAGAACACACACACACAGAGAGAGAGAGAGAGAGAGAGAGAGAGATAGAGAACACACACACATACACACACAGAGAGAGAGAGAGAGAGAGAGAGATAGAGAACACACACACACAGAGAGAGAGAGAGAGAGATAGAGAACACACACACATACACACAGAGAGAGAGAGAGAGAGAGAGAGAACACACACACATACACACAGAGAGAGAGAGAGAGAGAGAGAGAGAACACACACACATACACACAGAGAGAGAGAGAGAGAGAGAGAGAGAGAGAGAGAGAACACACACACACACAGAGAGAGAGAGAGATAGAGAACACACACACAGAGAGAGAGAGAGAGAGAAACAGAGAGAGAGAACTCACACACACACACACACAGAGAGAGAGAGAGAGAGAGAGATAGAGAACACACACACATACACACAGAGAGAGAGAGAGAGAGAGAGAGAGAGAGAACACACACACAGAGAGAGAGAGAGAGAGAGAGAGAGAGAGAACACACACACACACATATTGGATTTCCATGAACACTCTCTCTTTCTCTCTCTCTCACTGTCTCTGTCTCTGTGTCTCTCTCTCTCTCTCTCTCTGTCTCTCTCTCTCTCTCTCTCTCTCTCTCTCTGTCTCTCTCTCTCTCTCTCTCTCTCTCTCTCTCTCTGTGTGTGTGTTTTCTCTCTCTGTCTCTCTCTCTCTCTCTCTCTCTCTCTCTCGGAGACACTAAAACATTACATTTTCTGGACTGTTCAAAGTCAATGAATAGTTAAAGGATTAGTTCGCTTCCAGAATAAAAATGTTCTGATGATTTATTTACTCAGCCCCGTTTCATCCAAGATGTTCATGTCTTTCTGTGTTTAGTTGAAAAGAAATTAAGGATTTTGAGCAAAACATTCCAGGATTTTTCTCCATAAAATAGACTTCAATGGGGACCAATGGCCTGAAGGTTTCAGAGCAGCTTCAAAGATCACTTCACAAACCCAGCTGAGGAATAGGAGTCCTATCTAGAGAAAGGATCGGTCATTAAAATATTATATATATATAGCCACACTCTATATTTAACCACAAATGCACATCTTGCACTAGCTGGACTACGAGGATGATGTAATCACGTTGGAAAGGTCACACGTGACGTAGGTGGAAGCATGACCCAAAACACATTTGTTATTGTAATAAAGCACCGCAGTGATTATGTATTTCTGAAGTTCGCATCACCAACAGGATTTCTGCATCAGCTTTCTGATTGATAGAGAATAACAAAAGTTTGTGATGTATCATGATAAACCACACAAATGAACAACTTTTATAAACATTGAATTTGCAGAAGTAAAAAGCTAAAAGTAGACTATAAATGGACTACACCTCCATCATATGCATTAAGCTTCACCAACTTTTTCAATCTTATTTCAGGCTTTTAGCCAAAAACCATTGACTTCAGGATGATTGCACCAGACGTGCTAAAATGCAGATTGCTTCTGGGTTTTGGCCGACAACAACAAATGTGAGCACATCAACTCACCTGCACAGGTGGAGACAGATGAGAGCGATGTAAACTCAAACACATAGAGTCTATAATCCATAATAACCCTTCCTCCAGTGAAAAAGTGTTCTGGTCTGAATCAGGAGAGAAATCTGCACAGATCAAGCAGCGTTTAAACAGCTCTAAACAAATATGAGAGACAACAGGAGATGCTCTTTTTCACACATCTTAAGAAGTAATTTTCATTTTTGGTGAGCTATTCCTTTAAACACTGTCCTGCTGCAGCTTTGACTGTGAAGGTTATAGATGTGAAATGGCTTGTGGTTTCTTCATTCAGAATCTGACGGTCTGTTTTCATCTGGAGGTTGGATCTGTCACACACCTGTGTTGAACACAAACACTCCCTCCAGCTACGCCACGATGGAAAGAGCCAAGAGCAGTTTATGATGAATAATAAATAGGGAACAACTCTTTCTGAATTGTGATTAATAATGAATGTAAGACAACTTCCCCCAGAGAGCAGCTATCCGGACGGATGATTTATTCAGCTCTTTCAGCCGCCACCACAGGAGGCATTTCATCATGCGGGACCGAGAGCGTTGAAATCCAGCCGAATGTCACTGCGTTTCAACCATAAAATCATGCAGACAGCAGTGAGCCTTGCACCCATTAGAGAGAATGACAATCCATTAATGGATAAAAAACATCCAGAGAAAGTCATGAGGATTAATGAAGCGCTGCGGAATATCATCTGAGAAATACACACTAAAACATGTCATTAAAAGAATGTAAAAATGCTACAGAGAAAACCTGATTAACCGTACATTCCCTTATCATACACAGAGAAAAAATATTATTATAGAGAGACAATAAATTACGTTACTGTAAAATATTGAGAAATTACAATATGAATAAAATTCTACATTAAATTTACATATTTAGTTGTTTAAATATATTTACAAAGACAACACTTCATATTTAAGTGTAAAATAAAATAAAATTAACTAAAAAAATTATATGAAAGATGTTTGTAAGATTTTTATGTAATTTGTAGGACTTATTTTATATTTTAGGTAGAAAATTTCACATGGATTTACAATTCATCTAGATATCTATTTAAATTATATTATATTTACAAGTACATCTTTTAAATAATACAAAATATTTGAAAAATTAAATAAGTATGAATTTTCAGTGAAAAAACGAAGATCCATTCATGTACTTTTATGATAAATGATTGTTTTATAAGAAAAGTAGGACTCACCTTATATTTTATGTAGAAAATCATATTCCCAGAAGTCTATGCATGAACCATCATATTGATTTATATTCGATTTAGACATTTAGTTATTTAAATTATATTTAATTGACAAAGACAACACTTCAAAATTTACTGTAAACATAAAAAAATTACAATAAAAATAAGTATACTGTAAAACATTATGACCAATATGTTATGACAACATAACTCTCTCTTTTCTTTATTCAGAGTAGAGCTGGACATATGGAAACTATTTAAAGGGGTCATCGGATGCAAAATTCACTTTTGTGGTTGTTTGAATTGGAAGATTGTGTATATATCCACCCTATAATGATAAAAGATTAAAAAAAAATGTAATCCCCATTTTAAAATCCCCTTTCTTAATTTAGGCTATTGTAAGATTCCTGTCAGAATGACGTAGTTCTGCACAGGCCCCTCCCACGATAGTTGATTGACAAGTCAGTCTTGATCCCCGATCTGCCTAAATGCGTTATTTTTTTTATACTACCATTGAGAACATTTTAATCAAAGTATGCTAAAGACTTTACATTAAGATCCAAAAGAATCATATCAACTTGGAAATGGGCATTCAATGACCCCTTTAAAGGAACTGAGTTAGATACCCCTTTTTAAAATTAAGAAAGAAAGAAAGAAAGAAAGAAAGAAAGAAAGAAAGAAAGAAAGAAAGAAAGAAAGAAAGAAAGAAAGAAAGAAAGAAAGACACGCACTCCAAAGTCTCAATTGGAATCTAAATATTTGCGAAAAGTTCAGATCTGTATCAAATGATTTGTGAATCGCAATCCGTTTCAAAGCGCTTCGAAACAGTGATTCATTTTACGATGCAACTGACTCGGAGTTTCGAAAAGCTCTGTTTCACTCATCATCACTATGTGCTTTCTAAAATTACAATATCAGAATTCAACAATACATGGCTCTTTGAACTTATTTTACTTTATATAATCCTTTTTTTTTTTTGCTCGCGAAACATTTGAACTGAACGATCGAATTTGAATTAATCGGAGAGGTTCGGATGTTAATGATTCACTCAGTTGAATCGGTTCGTCTGTTCTTCAGTCATGTTTACGTCAGCACTAGCTACTACTGGCTAAACTCGCCTAGTTTGATTACATTAACTGAAATAAGCGAATAAGTGTGACGTATTTTCACATATAAAACGTCCATATTTCGATTCCAAAGATAACATGCAGCACAAAACTAGAACATATTCAGGCGAGGTAACCTATTTACTGCTAACTAGTGAAACACTCCATTAATATGATGAGCTGCATCTCAAAGATGGAAACATTGTGCATTTTGATCCAACTACCCGAACACTTCCGCATTTTTGATAGACTTTTGACCACAGTTATATGTAATATAATTAGTTGACAACACTCATAATTCATAAAGAGAGTTTTCACCCATATAGTAACCAGCACGCGCATCTGATTGATAAACCGCACGCGCATTACTTCTCTCTCGAGCGAAGCGGCACATCAAACACCGCTCCATAAAAGCCTTTCGAAATCAGAGAGTGGAGCGCGCAGCACTGTTAATATTTGATCAAAGTGATTCCAGCACGCGCGCCGTGTCCGCGCAGTAAAACACCTGACGCGCGCGCACTGCGTTTCATCAGCCAGGCCTAAAAGCTCAAATAAACATGATTTACTGCATTATTTACTAATTTCAGTACATCAGTATTAAAGGCCGTCTGTTGGTGTACTTTTCTATATTTTGCATATTTGTTATATTTGTAAATTCAGACTGATTTGTTTAACTGAGAAGATTCAGAGACACAATTAATGTTTATTCATTAACTTCATCCAGTTCATCAGTGGACCGACATGTGATTAGGAACTTCTGTAATATTCCTGATAATATTCCCATCCTCTACACATCCCTTACTAAAGAAATCAAGGCTATCTAGTCTTAATTGTGGCCTTCATGATGTGACCTACAGCAGCCTGTTTCCTCTGATCGAAAGCATTTGAGTGTCACATTTAATATGAACAAGAATATAAATCCACTGAGAGCAGATCAAAACAAAATCAAGTCATCAAATCAAACTTTATTGGCCAAGATTTAAATTATATATAAAACACAATATTGATATAGAAAGAAAGTAGTAACAAAACAACTATATTTGACATTAAATTTGACAATTAATAAATAACAGTTTTAATTAAAGCACAGAATTCAATTCAATCTTTTTTTTCTTTTTTCTTTTTTCTTTTTTTTTATTAATGCGATGCCACATACCCCCCCTCCCCCTTTTTTTGGCGAAAGCCATTCTTGACTTATTAAATTTAAAAAGTATTTAAAACCCATTTTTCTGGCTCATAGAATATAATACATATCTGTTACATATTCTTTTAAATATTTTAAAAACAAATAAATGGAAGAATTATTTTAGCATTATTGATACACTATTATAGTTTTGTTATTTCTTTGAATTAATTTTATTTTTGTACTTTGTTTTCACTTTTATTTTACTACCTTCTGACCAACACCTAGACCAATTCCAATCTAGATGCTCACTCTTAAAGCCATAGTTCTCCCAAAACTGTCATCATTATGTTGTTCCAATCATCTTTCAGCTGTTAAACACAAAATAAAATATTATGAAGAATGCTAGTAACCGAACAGTCACCAGGAGCCATTGACGTCCACAGTATTTTTGAAGTATCCCTTTAAAATTCCTGATATTTTCAGGTTTTCCGTGACTTCTCTAAACAGATGCTCTCATCAGGACTCATAGTCCCGGTTCGGGTCTTTCTCCTCCTCGGATGTAAGTCGGTGCTTTCTGAGGCCCGTAGGAGGAGGTGGGAAGCGGAGCAGGGAGCGTGGACGGAGGGAGCTGTGACTGTCGGTCCAGAGACTGATAGAAAGAGGGCGATAGAGAGCGGTTAAAGTGCAGCGGCGAGCCGGTGGTCCGAGGAGCGCGGGTGAGTGAGGAAGACGAGGAGGAGGACAGATGCGAGCGGCTCCCGTATCCATATGCCGCGCTGCTCAGGAGGAACTCCCTCGAGCCGTACGCCGGAGGAGTCGGGCCGCGAGACAACGACAGCCCGCGTAAATCCTGCGGCAGGCTGCGTCTGCTGGGAGTGTCGTAGATGCCGCTGTCCTGCAGGGGTTTGTCCTTGTCGTCGGGCTCACGGCGTTCCTGGATGGAGCTCATGAGTGGTTTGGGAAGGCTGTCGTAGCGGACGGGCGACGGCTCGCGGTTGATGTGCATGAACACTGGGCTGCAGTTGCGTGCCGGAAGCCGCTGCACATCAACGCAGCCGTGGGACAGACCCGGATCCATGGGTAGGAACGCCGCCTGGACTCCCTCAGGATGCAGAAGGCTGTCATAGGACAGGCTCCCCGTCCGGCCGCTGAGGACGCTTTGGCTCGCGTGTGGGATTTCGGCACGCTGGGATCCGCGGCGGCTGGAGTGCTTGAGACTCAGCGAGCGTGAGTTCAGAGTCAGAGCGTTTGCGTGGTTCTCGGGCTGCAGCAGACTGGGTTCAGACGCGTGTTCCTGAGGAACCAACGGAGAAATCCTCGACCCCATCTACATCGACAGACAACGGAACATCTAGGAGAACATGCAGCCAATTTCCAGGAAGTCAAATGTATTTATTTAAAGCTTTTCACAATCATTTCAAAGCAGCTTTACAGAAACTCATACTGTTTTGTCTAAAACGCTTATTGGTTTACCATAGAGTGGTTTTAGTGCTGGGCGATGACACGAGTGTTCCTCCAGATTTACATCTAGCTACATTGAGCTTTTAGTGATGTCTAGCACATGTATCAGTGTGGCAGTGACTCAAACACATGACTGGGAATTCAAAGGTAAATTTGAGAGTGAAATTTCATTCCATTAAGACTACATCCTGGAGGCCCCCCCAACACTGCAGGTTTCTATGTCTCCTTAATCAAACACACCTGATTAAGATCCTCAGATCATTAGTAGAGACTCCAAGACCTGAATTGGGTGTGTCTGACACAGGAGAGATGCACTATTTGCAGTGTTGGGGAACCTCAAGGAACGAGGTTGGGAACCACTGCATTACAAGATTTAAACATTGGTCAGTTTCGTTCCATTAGACATTGAAACGTTGGTCCATTTCATTCAACTACGAGATATAAACGTCGGTCAGCCTCGTCAAAGGTTACTACTGAGTGTAAATCTGTCTCCTCACCTGATCTCTGGGAACTTGGTAGAGCACTTTGGTGGGCGACTCTGAGGTCTGGAGTGGATTGTGTCCTGAAAGCATTAGAGCTCTGGACTGGAGCAAACTCTCTATTAGAAAACACATACAATAGAGGAGACATGAACAGATTCAGTGTTTCAGACCGTACAGAAACATGATTCTGACACACATCCACTCACCTTCCAACGCTGCCAAATGGTTCTTGAGCAGGACTGGGTCTGGTTTGGGAGGCAGCGGAGGTGGACAGGTCAGACTTTTACTGTCTGGAGCATCTACTTCCTCTAGAGACTGACACAAACACACCAAAATGACACTAAATATTACACAGATATCAATAGTGACATAATCACTCTCTTACCGTGAATCTACTTTGAAAGTGAACAAACCAGGGTTATTAAACTAAAACTGAAACCGTAAAAAAAACATTTTTGTTACAAATTTTTTTACTTATCTAGTGCCAAGGCAACTATCATTTAGTTTAAGCTTAATGTACTAAAATAACTAAAACTAAAACTGAACATTTTAAAACTAAAACTAAAACAGACATTTAAAAACAACAAAAACTTACAAAAATTTGTAAAGCATACAACAAAATTACTAAAACTTTAAATAAAATTAACATTAAAGCAGAAAAAAAAATCTAATTCAGAATGTAAACAATATAATTAACAAACATATTATATTATAATATGTTAACAAAAATGTCAAAGATACTAAAATAACACTTATCAAAGTAAAAAAAAAATGTTTTATATGCAACATTTCTTATTTTCATTTAGTTTAAGGATGCATCAAAAATCTATAATTAAAACTAAAATTGATTAAAAAAACAATATAGATTTATTTTTAAAAAGTGATTAATGACTAAAACTAAATAAAATTTGTAAAAAAAAAAAAAGAATTTGTAAAAACTGTACAAACGACTCACGATTTAAATGAAGTCAAGCTATGCTTTTGAAAAAGTTGTCTAATATATTTCTAAGTAATAAAAGTACAAGCTATTTAAGCTGTCAAAATCACTTTAGATTCATAATGATTTCATTAAATATATGTTTGTTTGTTTTTCATTCAGAGCAGTATAAACTTGTTACCAAAACCTCAAACGAAGCTTATGGACTGAATCATTTTGAATTGTTCAAATGACACCATTCCCTAAAATTGATTAGACTAGCTTCAGACAGAAACCATGGATTAAAACATATAGGCTTTAGTAAATTGACAGTGTCTTTATCCATATAACTGAGTGGGTTTTTAAAGCACAGCTGATGGTTTAATGATGCTGAACGCAGCTCAGGTTTGATGTTTGACCCATTCAATTATCCACAGCCTTGATGCACCACAAATGAAGTATTAATGGACATAAGTACCTTGATCGGGAGTGTTTGGCTCAGTTTGTGGGATTCTGGCTGATGGAAAGGAGGCTGAATGTGAAGCGGCAGTCTCTCACTGAGTTTCTCTGTGTACCTGATATTTAACGAGCAAAATCATCGTTAGAATTAAACATCCTGTCTTCATTTACTCACCCTGCATGCTGTTAATCAGTTTGGCATCCTTGATGTTTGATTCACAAGAGAACTTCTCCCAAACGCATAAATTATGATTCCTTTTGGGTATTTTATATCATATTTAAAGCTTGAGAGTTTTAACGATGAGCTTGAGTTCTTCAGAAACAAATAACAGATTTTGTTTAATGGTCAATGTCATGAAAAGATTATACGTTGTGGATAATAATATAGAAAAAACTATGTTAAATTTCTAATCAAAGTGCATTAAAATTAGGTGCTAAATAATGAATAATATATATACAGTTTAATTTTTAGAAATATTGTCTTTTTGTAATTTTTATGTAACTATTTAGGTTGATTTTAATTTTAAACTTATTTTTATGAATTGCTTAGAACTTTATTTTAACAGTATTATTTAACTTTATTTGAACTTTTAGTTCAGTTTTAGTTTCTAGTTTATACACACACTCACATGCACATATATATAATTTTAATCTTATTTTTATGAATTGCTTCGCACTTCATTTTAATACAATTGTATTGCTTTTTTTTGTTTTGTTTTTATCTGCATATTTCTTGTTCTTGTTTTAATGGCAATATTGTATGGAAACACAATCACAAAGTACTTTAAATGGTTAAAAATTATACCATCTGTCACATTTACGCTCTGGGCATGCTTTTATTTTATTTGTAACAACTCGTATTGGCATCCATGATGCATGAATAACATAATAAAATGTTGCAATAAAATTATTGTTGCATGGAACTTTTGAATTTCTCGTTCTAAGTGTCTTCTGTCACATTTAAAGCCAGAGAGACGTCGTATGAGATATTGTTGGAACTAAAATTTATCTGTTTGTGTTCCATAGAAATAGTAACAGCATGACACGAATTAGATTCTTCATGCAAGGGGTTGTTTTGCGCGTGTAGAAGCGCACTCACCTGGGCGTGATGGGACTGAAGAGCACAAACTGCACGTTCTGACAGCAGCCGCGCGTGAACGGATTCACTCCTCCCTGGAACTTCCCTGTCACCTGTCACACGTCACGAGGAAGTTCAGTCTCCAGCAGAATCTGATCTGATGCATGTCACACATGACCTTACCTGTTCGTTTGTGGTGCGTCCCCTCACCACCAGCACCAGATGAAAACAGGACAGACCCAAGACGGGGATAAAGAAGAGAGCCGAGACACTCATGACCACCAGCCTGAACACACACCGTCAAGGTACTGTTCACTGCTTTACACATCATCTGTGTAGAGCTCGTAGTGTGTCAGTTCAAAGTTCAAAAGCAGGGTTATTATCAATACATCTAAATAATTACAACCATTTCTGTTAACTGAAACAAGCACAATACTAAAACTGAAAAAAAGTAACCTAAAGAGTAATACAGTACTCAATATTACTCAAATTTAAATAAAAACTGGAAAAAAAATAACTGTAATATATAATACTTTTTTTATGACAAAATCTCATAAAAAAACTGAACTAAAAATAAATCGATCCTTAGTAGAAATATACAAAAATAATAATACAAATAACAAAAGCATGCAACAAAATTACAAAAAAATAATTATTAAAACTGAAATAAAAATAAATTAAACCTAAATAATAATATATTTTAAAAAATAAAATGAGAACAAAATAGTAGAAATTTAACTGAAAATAAAATAATAATAGTATTAAATAATAAATAAAAATAAAATATTTGTAAAATTAATAAAAATGTCAAGAATGATAGCCTAGTTCGTTGCTTTGTTCCTTGCATGTGCTAATCTAATCTAATCTAATCTAATCTAATCTAATCTAATCTAATCTAATCTAGTTTAATTTATGTTAGAGCGCTGATTCGTGGTCCTTTATCAATCCTGTTTTTAACTCTACACCCCACACTTTCCTGTCATTCTCTACCGTCCCGTCTGCTTGATGCATGAAAAAAGCAAAAAAACAAACATATTCAACATATTAGTAAACACTGTGTTTTGTTTGAACGGCCGAAGTGTCAACTACTGACTCAAACCAATCACGTGAGTCTGGGGCGGGGCTATCTGTCTGACTGACCAATGGGAGACAGGGCAGTATGTTTGTGTCGTTTTTTTTTGTCTTTCCATGCCACAGTCATGGAGCTGAAGGATACGTGACGGCGGTGTGCAGTTCCCACAGGTTCTCCGGATGATCCAGAACATACAGGAGACCGCCGGAGAACACGCCCACCATGTGAAGAGTCAGAGACAGCAGGAAGAGGAAGAAGAAGCGATAGTTGCGTCTCCCGATGCAGTTGTTCACCCAGGGACAGTGATGGTCAAAGTCCTAAAGAGATTACATGGATTAGTGCATTAAAACAACGAATTAATCGCACATAAAAAGGGTATATTTGAAATATGAGTAGCCTATAGTAGCCTGTTATTAAAGAAGGCCAGACCAACACTGCTACTGATTAATTATAACCACTCAACATTACAGTATAACTGAAAGCCAATTAACATTTAATAGGCCAACTTAAAAGAATCTTGACATGAACTAAAATGAATGTGCATAAACTATCCAGCTCATGCTGCTCGATATTGATATTGCAAACTGGTGTTTCTTAACATACAGTATTATTTTAATATCCAGTATTATGACCACTCTGGTTCGTCACACATGAAGTTGTGTTCGATTTGGACAGTGTATGCAAAGTAGACGAAACAGGCTGAGGGCGGAGATATGCTAATTAACCATCCTTCAGCAGATGTGGGCGGGGCCTGAGCAATATGACATCATATCGCTTAGGAAATCTTGATTATTGAGACTTTAGGTTTTTTGAGGATTAATAAAAAGGAGTGAATTGTGAATTTAATGCGTTAAACAAAATAAATAAATAACGCACAATTAATTTTGACAGCCCTAATATATATATATATATAGTTATTGATTAGTTGGCAGCTTATGTTATAATTAGTGATGAGTTAGCTAGTAGTCGTGGCGTTGGTCTCACCTCCACGCAGTGATCACACACGCTGCAGTGCGAGCAGCGCGGCGGACGATAGAAGTGACAGGAAGCGCACCACTTCATGCGCACCTGCACGCCGCGCACCTCCACGTTCTTATAGAGCGGCGCGCGGAAGTCCTCGTCCTTGTCCTCGTCCTCATTAGCTATGATGAAAACACAGTGTTTTAAAATCAACATGTGCGTTTACATTTCCGCTGCGGAATAAAAAAGTAAAAAGCGTAATTGCAACTTTTTATCTCATAATTCTGAGATATAAACTCACAATTGCAAGTTAAAAAATCTGAATTGTGAAATAAAAAGTCACAATTAGCTTTTTTAATTGTTTATACCATGGCAGCAAAAAAAAATCGCAATTAGCAGTTTATAACTTGGAGTTGTGACAAAAGGTCAGAATTGTGCTAAGTCTTTTTATTTGTTTTTATTAATAGTATTATCTTTTTTCATCCATTAACTTGCAACTAAAAGATAAACCAACTAGCAATTGTGAAGAAATAAAATCAGAATTATGAGATAGCTAGCAACATGCCATAAATGCTAAACGTGTTAACAACATGCTAGCAATATTTGAAATCAACATTATAATCATGTTAATAAAACGTTAACCCTGCTAACAATGTGCTAAAACATGCTAGAAACATGTTTATTCATATTCAACATTAAATCATACTGAAATATGCTTGGTTATAAATATGCAAATATGATAAATCATGCTAGTGACAATGTAAATCATGTTAGCAAACATGCTAAAGCTTTGTTAGAAATGTGATAAATCATGCTGGCTGGCAACATGCTAAATCTCACTAATCATGCTAACAACATGTTAAAACATGGTAGCAACATGATAATCATGGCAATAACATGCTACTCATGTTAGCAACATGCTAAAACATTGTTAACAATATGTTAAATCATGCTAACAGCATGCTAAATCACAGTAAACATGCAAATAATATTTTAAAAGATGTTAGCAACATTATCATCATGGTAATAACATGCTAATCACAATGTAAATTATGTTAGCAACATGCTAAAACGTTGTTAGCAATGTGCTAAATCATGTTAACAGCATGCTAAATCATTAGCAACATGATCATCATGGTAATAACACACTTATCACGCTAACAGTGTGCTAAAACATGCTAGAAACATGTTAAATCGTATTGAAATAAACTAGCAACGTGATAAAATGTTAATAGCGATAATGTAAATCATGTTAGCAACATGCTAAAACATTGTCAGCAATTTGCTCAATCATGTTAGCAGCATGTTAAATTACCTTATTTTTTCATTCCATGGCAAAACAACAAAACAAAACAAAATTGGAAGATGTAAATTAAAAATTCTGAGAAGAGAAGTGTCAGACTTGGAGACTGCAGCTGTGATGTGTGTCTGAGTTCATCAGATTGATCTGTGATTGTGTGTTTGACTCGACTGACCTCTCGGGAACACGCCGGCATCCATGAACGTCGCCATGATGAAGTTCGCCATAACGAAGAGGAAGACGATCCCAACGCATGGCGGGAAAACAGGAGACACGTTCACGGCGAGCCACGGACACCTGAAAGGATCACAGATACAGAAACACACCACACATCAAAGATCTCCAGAGGAACCACACACACAATCTCAACAGTTCAGAGTTTCTCGTCAAGTAAAGGTCAGAATAACTGCAGTAATGAACTCTTACTGGACTGAAGCAGCTCAGCTTTACTTGATTCTCCATCAATCATGTTTTAGAGTCTCAAATCTGATCCTCAGGATCTTTTGAGGAGCGTTTGTTTCCAGAAGCTTTACTTTCACTGTTCCTCAGCGGAGGAATGATCTTCACAAGCCTCCAGAACATCTCACATCTTCTGAGGAGCCTTGATTTCTTCATCTCTCCATCACTGTGTTATATGTGCGGATCATTTACATCTCATCTCATCACTGGAGATATAGAGCACAGACTCATATTTACATCCGTTTATATCAGTATCTGCTCTACTGTTAGAAACATCTCACTGATTTACATCAGAATTCAGTTTAGAAATATCAGCATCTGCAGCAAATTCATATTTTTGCTCTGTTTGAGTAAAACTGAGCTCCATATTCTCGCTATATCAGACTAAATTAGCCATTAAAGCCTGATATGTTACTCAAATATCAACTTTCAGAATTGATTTAAGAACAATCACATGAGATATTGTTGACTTCATGTCAATGCACCAATAATCAATTCAGATCTGCCTTCATCATCGCTCCATCGTTTGTAGCTCAGGGTGAATAATTCACAAGCAAAGCTTTCACTTGAGTCGAATCAAACGTCTTTTGCCTTTCTGAAGCTCCATCTCTAACATCTGAGAGATTCGTCGGCCCTGAGGACCATCAGCTTCACAAGGACAAGAATAAAAGTGTGGATCAGTCTAAAAAAGGAAAAGCGTAGCGGGATGATTGCATTCGGAGCGTGAGATTAAAAGCAGAGGTAATCAGCCGCTGGGACGCAGATTAAACTCAGGTTTTTATTTGATCAAATGAAAGACTGGAAACTACAGCATGATTGTTTCTGAACTCTCTAGTTTCCTGATATACTTCTGTATCTGTATGTGTGTCAGAAGTAGGGTCTGAACGTCACTAATCCCAGATTACAGGATCACAGAGCCGTCTGCACAGCCTTCACAGCACACAAGGGCTAGATCCAGACCCGTCTGAACAACACCAGACCAAACAGATCCCAGTCAGTCTGTGCTTCACTGTCAAAAACACCTCTGACTCATCATATTCAACTCCAAAAATGCAATGCAAAATCAGCACTATTTTGTTTTAATTATTATTTCCATGACAATTAAACACATCTGTATGGATGCTTGTTTCTCACACGGAATGAATGTAAAAAAAATAAATAAATTATCTCATAATTCTTTTTTTTTTTAACTTGCAAGTTTGTACAGTATTTACATTTTTTTTATTCATTTTTTACTTGTTCCCCTCAGAATTCTAAGAATTCTAACATCTCAAAATTCTGTTTGTTTAAAAAAAAAAAGTCAAAATAGTGTGATATAAACTGCGAGAAAAAATGTATTTTTTATTTTGTAGTGGAGGCGAAAATAAATAAATAAATAAAAAAGATGTTAAAAAGTCAGAATTGTGAGATATACATTTCCTATTTAAAAATATCTCAGAATTTTGTAATTTAAAAAATTGCAATTACCATTTTATGCATTTTTTTTTTTTTATTCTGTGCTGGAAGCAATTTTTTCTCACAATTGCACGTTTACATATTACAATGTTTACATTTGTTCTATGAATTCTAGTTCATATCTTATACACAGAATTATTTTCTCTAAATTGTCTAAGAGTTAACATCTCATAATTCTGTTTTTATGTCCGTAATGGAATACTGTTAGAAATATAAACTGAGATATATATCCCATATCTTTGCCTCCTAATTTATCATTATTGCAATGAAAAAATATTACATTCTCAACAAAAAATAATGATATATTATTTGAATTTAAAGTAAATAAAATAACAGAATGGAATTAAATAGAATAAAGCTTCACTTGAGGTCATCTACAACTCGTCACCAGAGTAAAAATTACTTAAAATGTAACATTAAAAACAGACTCTAGTTAACTATTACCAACTTTGAAAATAAATGACTCAAAAGTAAACATCTAGAGACATTGCAATAAGAGAAACAATAATATAATACATTGAAAATCTGGATTTATTTTCTTTATATATATATTTATTATTTCAAATGAAATCTATAATGCATAAGCTCAAGGGAAAGTGAGTTAATCTGGATATGGGTCATGAAGAAATGATTTGTATGGAGGACAAAGGCTTTTCTCTTTATGAGCGGATTACGGCTGATGTCTCGTTGATTTCTGACCATCTGCACACAGAAACATATTCAGTCACCTGCTTCATTCAAAACCAAGTACAAATACATAAAACTATATAATACACATACGGATGACAGAAATGCTTGCACAGATCGTGCAACGTCTCATAAACTGATGATAACAGCTGTTCTGACCCGTTCTAAGGTGCAATGCATTCTGGGATTCTGAGCCGCTTGTGTAGGTTAGTCACCGGTGTGCGTGCAGTTAAAGAACAGATGCAGAGATAGACCAGTCTATCTCTAGATTACAGTAATAAATCTGGGAAATCTGCACACATTGCTTCCAACAGACCGCACTGAAGACATAAACACAAATATGATCAACAACATCAAATGAGCGAAGATTATTCACTCAAAAGAGATAAAAACCCGAAGAACAAATGAAGACTTGATCTGCTCGATCTTCACGTTAGTGATGAATCACAGAGATCATCTGAACACATGGAAACTGATATTTGAGCTGCTTATAGCTCTGATGCATCATGGGACGCGTTGAAACACATGTGATGAGGTTCTCTACTCAGACGTTCAGAAATAACTTTTATTTAATAACTTTAGAATAAAAGTATTTAAGCAGAAGCCATCATTAGATCAAAACTGTTTAATAACATACCTTTTTTTATTTTAGTTAAAGTTTTAGAAATGTTGTTTTGTTTTTTGGTAGTGTAGCTTTTATTCATTTCTATAGAAATATATTTCAGTGTCAGTTTTGAGTTAATTTATTTTAGTAATGAAATAAAATAATTAACAATAATAATAATAAAATTTAGTTATATTAGTAAATAAAGTTAAATTAACTAAATTAAGAAGTTAAACTAAAATAAGAGTTGTTGCCTTGGCAACTAGCTTGAATAAGATGTTCATATTATATTTTATTCCAGTTAATATTTATATTTATACTAAGTTTTTAATTTTAGTTTCAGTTTAACTATAATAACCCTGCTCCTAATTGTTACTACTTCTTATTTCAGTTTTAGTTGTTTTTAGTACTTAAAGTTAAAATAAACCAAAAAATCTACTAAATTAAAATATGATTATTTTTAAGGTTATTCCATATCAGTTTATTTCAGATACCTTTTGTTGTTGTTGTTGGTTTTCATTTTAATTTTAAAAGGATGTTTTTCAGGAAAACTTGTCATTCTTTGTAAACTGTTCTTTGAAAAAGTGAACACGTAAATGCTACATTACCAGCTGTATTTCACTATAGTCGTTTTGAAACAAATAACAGATAAATGTCACATTTCTGTCCTTTTACTCTACAGGATATCAGTGCTTCTCTGCAGTAAAGTCATCAGAGTTTCTCCCCAAACCTCCCGAGTCTCTCAGCTTCTGTATGAACGTGTGCGTCTCGTGTGAAGCCCGTTCTGTGCTCATGACAGATGTGCAGCTTAAACTCATCAGGGGTCACAGGGCTGATCAACACCCCGATGCCTCCGGGATGGGAATCAAACAGCACCAGGAGCAAATCCTAATCCTCACCATCCCATCTGCTCCAGTCTCAGCAGAGGAGCAGCCGATGCATGCACACAAATACTGCACGAGAAGCATGCACGCATTTACATCTGAGCGCAGAACACTGCGGATCTCAGTCCTGGATGCAGAGGAAGAATCACTGTGCATGGCTCACTGGCCTACTTTAAGCGCTGGATTAAAACCACGTCTCATTATAGAGTTCAGATCAGTTCACTCGACAAGACACTGTCCTGTTCTGTTTAAAATACACAGCTCTGCAGCAGCTTATATTCATTACTGGACAAAACTGTTTCAGAAATGGTGAAAACTGGCTTTAATCAACATGAACGCTTTGGTAAAAAAACATGATTATGGTGTTTAATATTCCAGGAGGACAGAGACACTTGAAGAGGACCTGTGAGATATTTATAAATGTGTTTTTACATGTAATAAATTAATCTTAAACAAAATAAAGTTAGAAAACTCTTTACTTTATGTATAACATATATTCGTAACGTACTTTGCAATGCACTGCATCTTTTCATAAATAATTGTAACCCAAGTTAAAATGCATTATAATACTTGCAGATTCTAACACTGATTTATTAGTTATTAGTGTCATGAAAGATGCAGGTGTCTGTAAAAAGCTAAAGCTAAAGGAAGACTGACTGCTGAAGTGGATGAAGGAAGGTCAGCTCAGAGGTGACTTACGTGAAGACGAAGAACAGTGTGGATGAAGTGACCAGTAGAGCGGCAGCAGTGGACACTGGGATGTAAGCGCTGCTCCTGCGCATCCTGCGTCCACAACAGCCATCAATCACTCTCTCAAACACACAACAGACCTTCAGCAGCAGCAAACAAGCATCTCAGATCAAAGCAGTGCGAGTGTGTCAATCATCAGTGTGTCAGCGAGGTCAGATTGTTTATACAGGGGGCTGCTAGGGGGGTGGGGCAAGAGGGGGCAGTGGGTGTGGCTTAGTGTAGGCGTGTGGGTGTGGCCTGTAGTGGGCGGGGCATCAGAACATCCCACACTTAATTTGAGTTTAAGCTCCATCCAACAGCCACTAATCTGTCATGGATGTTCATGATTGTAGAAGATAAAGCATCCTGATATGCACAAGCATTTATTTGATCAAAAATACAACAAAAGCATTAATAACGTGAAATATTTTTATAATTTAAAATAACTATTTTCTATATAATATCTGTTATAAAGTGTAATTTATTTCTGTGATGCTCCGCTGTATTTTCAGCATCATTCCTCCAGTCTTCAGTGTCACATGATCTTCAGAAATCAGAATAATATGATGATTTACTGCTCAAGAAACATTTCTGATTATTATCAGTGTTGAACATTGAAATGTTGAAATTTCTTTGGTAATTAGAAAGTTGATAAGAACAGCATTTATCTGAAATAAAAATATTTTGTAAAATTATAAATTAATATATCATCACTTATAATCAAATGAATGCATCCTTGCTAAATAAAAGTAATTATTTCTGAAACTTCTTTAATAAAAAAATTTATATATATATTGTACTGACTATGATATATAATGTTAGCTTTTTATTTCACGTAAATGTTGATCTTTGGATCTTTCTATTCTTCACAGAATCCTGAAAGGCACACTACATTGATACAAATATACTTCAGCTAAAATAGCCTATATATATATTTAAAATATATATATTTTTAAATTAATACTTGTTCAAAAAAATCACTTTAACAAAGTTTGCACTATTTTCTGCTTGTTTTGAAAAAAAAGTTCAATAAATATACTGTCATTAAAATATGTTAATATAAAAAATATATTTAGAAATACAGAAACAAAATCATTTCAATAAGTAAAGATTCTGAAAGTATTAAAGAACATCCAATAATAATTGAATAGCCTATATATTTACAGTAACAACAAATCATATTTTATTATATGATACGATTAATATCATGTTTACAAATATGATAGTTTCATTATAAACATTGTGATTATCTCTATATGGACACCCAACATTAGATATGATATTTGCATTCTGAATCTAACCATGTCATGTCAACAAATGGAAAAGTGAGCCATGTAATAATTACCATGTTAGCTCCAACAGCACTTTTTACCCCAAATACCATAGTTTACATATTCTTTCGTTATTTAAAAACTGTTGCTTTAGTTATCTTAAACAAAACTGAAAATCATAAAGACCTTTGTCTCAACATATGAATTTGTCGAGAACTCCCTCTGAAAAAAACTCCCTCCTTAGCACCCACAACAACAACAACAACAAAAAAATCCTGGAGCCACCACTGAAACCACTAGAAAAACTATTAAAACGCTCGTGAAAACACATTAGTGCTAAAATAACAAACAAATAATCTTGTATTTCACGAACAGAAAGAAGCGAGGAGACGCGCGCGATCCAGCAGAGGGCGTCACCGCGTCACAAATCGCGTGCTCGTGCACTATTCCGTGACGTTTTGTAGCATAAACAGTGCGAGTAATGTGTTCACACGGAAAACTCCAAAAGGAAAATGTGCACTTTAAAATACCCCGCATGCAATGGTCATGTTTAATTGTACACTCTTAGAAGAAAAGGTTCAGGAGTACTGGAAAGTTTGCAGTCTTGCATCTTTTTGTTTGCTGAAATGAGCAAAAGACAGTTCATATAAGGAAAAATATTTAGAAGTGATACAGCACAAAAAACTGAAAATCAATTATCAGTAGAATTAAAGCATTCATTCACCCAAAAAAAAAAAAAAAAATCTGTCACCATTTACTTGTTTACCTTTGTTGTTCCAAACCCACATGACTTTTATTCAAGGATGTCAAGAATAATAAAAAAACTTGATTTGCCCGTATGTCTCATACTGCAGATTGTATGGATGTATGGATTACTTTAAAAAAAAATGTATTTCTCTGACTAACCACAACAATATTTCCGTCAGACCATCAATTTAAATCAGCAGACGGGGATCAATCTCTTCTCGACCGTTGGAATTCAAAAACGTGCCCTGCACTCGCGAGACAGCGCTGCGTGAATGTGCTTGCGCAAATGCAAACAAATTGTTTACTTTGTAAAATTAATGAAAGTAATGAGTTTATTACTTCTTTTTGTTTATGTTTGGTGTTCAACAGATAAAAAAATTTAATCCATAAAGCAAAACTGTTAAGTTGTGGTACATAATTCCACATAAATGACAAAGAATGAAATTAAAGAGCAGCAAACAAGGCTATAAGTAAGAGGGACGTTCACATATCGCGTCTTTTGCACGCTCAAGTTCGTTATTTCAAATGTAGGCACAAGGTATGCGCGCTCATAATGGAAGCGACGCGCGCTCATTTTTCCAGAATCATTTGAGTCAGTTTGGGGATCGCGAATCATTTGAATCAGTTCGGGAGTTCGGAGTGGGTTCTCGAATCATTTGATTCAGCTTGGGAGTTCAGAGCGTGAATCATTTGAATCAGTTTGGGAATTCAAAGCGGGTTCGCGAATTATTTGTGTAAGTTTGGGATTTCGAATCTTCGAATCATTTGAGTCAGTTTGGCTGTTCGGAGCGGGTTCGCGGATCATTCGAATCAGTTCGAGAGTCCGGAGCGGGTTCGCGAATCATTTGAGTCAGTTCGGGAGTTCGTAGCGGGTTCGCGAATCATTTGAGTCAGTTTGGAAGTTCTGAGCGGGATCGCGAATCAAGTCAGTTCGGGAGTTCGGGCGGGTTCGCGAATCATTTGAGTCAGTTCTGAAGTTCAGAGCGGGTTCGCGAATCATTTGAGTCAGTTTGGGAGTTCGAATCATTTGAGTCAGTTTGGCAGTTCGGAGCTTGAATCTTTTGAGTCAGTTCGGGAGTTCGGAGCGTGAATCATTTTAATCAGTTCGGGAGTTCGGAGCGAGTTTGCGAATCATTTGAGTCTGTTCGGGAGTTCGGAGCGGGATCGCGAATCATTTGAGTCAGTTTGGGAGGCCGGAGCGGGATCGCGAATCATTTGAGTCAGTTCGGGAGTTCGGAGCGGGTTCGTGAATCATTTGAGTCAGTTTGGGAATCGCGAATCATTTGAATCAGTTTGGGAGTTGGGAGCGTGAATCATTTGAATTAGTTTGGGAGTTCAAAGCGGGTTCGCGAATCATTTGAGTCAGTTCTGGAGTTCATAGCGGGTTCGCGAATCATTTGAGTCAGTTTGGGATTTCGGAGCATAAATCATTTTAGTCAGTTTGGCAGTTTGGAGAGTGAATCATTTTAGTCAGTTTGGGAGATCGGAGCATGAATCATTTTAGTCAGTTTGGCAGTTCGGAGCGTGAATAATTTGAGTTAGTTCGGGAGTTCGGAGCGTGAATCATTTTAATCAGTTTGGGAGTTCGGATCGGGTTCTCGAATCATTTGAGTCTGTTCGGGAGCTCGGAAAGGGATCGTGAATCATTTGAGTCAGTTTGGGGATCGCGAATCATTTAAGTCTGTTCGGGAGTTCAAAGCGGGTTCGCAAATCATTTGAATCAGTTCAGGAGTTCGTAGCGGGTTCGCGAATCATTTGAGTCAGTTCGGGAGTTCAAAGTGGGTTCGCGAATCATTTGAGTCAGTTTGGGAGTTCGGAGTGTGAATCATTTGAGTCAGTTCGGGAGTTCGGAGCTGGTTCGCGAATCATTTGAGTCAGTTTGGGGTTTGCGAATCATAGCTGTGGATAGGCATTTTTAACTAATTTAGTAGCTAGTTCTATTACGTTTTCCACGCGTGTTTAGGTGTGATATGTGAACTCGTATTTTTTGTTTTAATGATGTGCCTTTTAACAGTAGCCATCAAGTGTATTCAAACACTAAACATATCGTGCCTAAAAAGTGCACGCATCTAGGCTAATGTAAAGTTAATGATGAAGTCATAGTGCGCGTATGCATTTTGAGTGCGTTCTTTCACTGCATTATTCAGTGTATTCAAATGCATTTATGAATGCATGTGAATGATCACAAAATACAAGATATGGGGGTTAGAAAATGTATATATTTATATCATTTTATGTAGTTAATCAATATCACACGAAGAGTGCCATTTCAGTTTTCTCCAAAAATCAGTTACTACAAACAATAATTTAATTACAAATACAAAATGTTGCAAAATAATGTAATATATGAATGAATAATAGCCTAAAGAACCTTTGTGCCAAAAGGGTTCTTTCTTGTCATTATAGAACCTTTTTAGCATAAAAGGTTCTTTGGAGTTGAGTAAAGAACCATGTGGTTCTATATAGAACCCCAATGAACCATTTTTTCTAAGAGTGTAAATAGATTTAAAAAAAAAAAAGACTTTACATTGCTTGATATATCCACGTGCTCCAGTCAGATGATTTAAAAATGACAGTAATTGACCGAAAGTCCCCTGGGTTGTTATTTTATTGAGATTAAATGAATTAATCTAAATTCATAAATTTTAAGTTAAAGTTTTTGTAAATTCGTTGTGTATTTTTTTGGTCATTTTTAGACTGTGTATTTGTGTGGTTATTGTAGCTCACTGACTTAACTAAATAAGAAAACATTTACTTTGTCAATTTTATTGCAAGTAACAAAAAAAAAAGAAAAGAAAAAAATGGCAAGTAACATCGAATTGAATGTTACATTTAAGGACGTAGAATGAAGATTTACAGTGAAATAGAAGGGGATATTTGACATTAAAATAAATATGTCTTCATATTGGAGTCTGTGCAATAAGCATTCATCAGTGATTCCTAGCAGATGCACACATGTTTGGCAGCTTTGTCTTATTTCCACTGATTTTGCCATCTGATGGGAGTCTCTGTGATTGAACTGCCCCGACTGCTGACCGCTGACCATTAGCTCTCTCCAGCCCTTTCCTCGTGTGATTTATCCTGCTTTATTAGCCGAGTGTGTGTGTGTGTGTGTGTGTGTGTGAGCCTTGCTGCTGGAGCACGTCATTCACACACACACACACACACACACGCACACACACACACACACACACACACACACACACACACACACACTTCATCGCCTGTCTGCATGATGAAGATTTATCAGCCTGTGTATACAATAACTGTGCCAGATTGAGGACTAGAGTGTCTGACATTCAAATATGCATGTCAAAAGCATGCTGGACAATGTGTGCTGATTTAATGATAATAGATATCTGCTCTGCTGTTTGACTGACAGATTATACTTCTCTTACATGAAAACCATTGATAAAATGAATTGATAAAAATTAGAATTTTTTCTTCCCTTGCTGATGTTTAATGCAATATCAAAGCCATTCTTCACGGAGATAGTCATTATTTTTCAATGAGAAATCAAGAGAAGAGAAAAGGGCCATGGAAAATAAAATTTATTTGATATACAATCCTCATCTTTTTACGGCTGGAACATACTGAAGCACTTTCATGGCTATTTCACTTTTCATAATTAGTCCTGAATTAGAATTTCAAACGATCCCGTAACATTAATAAGATATTCAGTGCACACTGTAAATCTGCATTATGATTTATTCTGTGCTGAATGTTTTACTGTGACATTTAATTAAAGCTTAGATTATTCAAAGTTTAGTAAAGGTCTCACTGCCCTCAGATGTGCTGAGAAACAAAAGCAGTCTTCTTACAAATCATGTGCAGATACAGTCTCAACAAATCACATATTTAATACTGGAAATCTTTGCATTTTATATAAAAACCAAATACAGTCTTTAACTTGTCACTATCCTTAATGTTTTGCCTGGAAAAATGCTTGTGAACAATTTGACTGTCATTGCCCAGGAAAACAAACAAATAAATACAATTTACAATTGAACACATATTAAGACCTGTAGGGGCATGTTGTCACACTATATGGGGTAAGTTGTCACAGTGGCAAAATCTAACAGTAAAGAATTATGAAACATTTAACAATTGTTGCTTCTATCTATAAAATAAATATAAAAATGTATTTATTATTAACATTAATAAAAATAATAGTAATAATTAATAATTATTTGTTTTATTTATGTATATATATTTGTGTGTGTGTGTGTGTGTGTGTGTGTGTGTTAAGTCTAATTAATTAAATAAAGTAAACGTGGTTGAATAGCAATTGAATTAGAAACGCACATGACTGCGCTGCGCCTTTAAGATGTACTTTGGAGAACTCTCTTCTACACGTTCCTCTGCCCCGCCCCCTGTCGCTAATGATTGGTCGGAGCGCACAGCGCCTGTAATTTGATTGGTGATTCACTTAGCTGAGTGACAGAGCGTCGCGTCGCTTGTGTGTGAGATCTTTTACTGTCTATGGTGAGATCAGAAGATGAGGAGATGCTGAAGAGAGTTTCGGCTCGCGTCTCCTCCGATTTCACTCACAAACTCACTTCATCATGGCTTTTCATGATTCGTTCATCAGCTGGATTTGATCTTCAGCCGATGACTGGTGTGTTTTCGGCTCACGGATTGATAGTGTCGGCAGGTGCATTAACATGAACTTCAGTCCCGTCACACCGATCCAGGGATCCGTGGAGATTTAACCCGACGATGGAGTCATGATCGCTGCAATGTCGCTGGATCGATGGATTCGGCTGTTTTAAAGCTTCAGCTCGGTAAGTGTGATTCCGTTCTGTCTGTCCGGCTGTTGGATGATGATGGGCTTAATTTTATTGTCATTCTACAGCTTCGTTTGCGAATCTCCTCAGCTGAGGTAACTTAAACACTGTGGTAAATAACGTTACTGAGGTAAACACTGTGGTAAATAACGTTAATGAGGTAAATACTTTGGTAAATAACGTTACTGAGGTAAACACTGTGATAAATAAGGGTATTTGTTAAATTGAACGCATGTTGACGGTTGCGCGGTGTCTTTGATGTCACGTGACTGATGTGTGTGAATGCCCTGCAGGAAGCATTTGGCCCATCTTTTCATGAGCTCCCTGTTTTATTAACATTTTTAATGACTTAAATGATTCAGTGACCCTTGACAGGATAATGAATTGCCCCACGAGCCTCTGAGACCAGAGACGCCTCACAGACCGAAAGCGCTTCTCTGATAGATGAATTCATCCAGCACAGCTGTTCATTAGATGAGATGTAATGCAGGGATTCACGAACCCCTTTGAACTTAAATATTTACTCGAATTCACCTGATATTTTAAGGTAATATTACAGTGATTTATAAGCACGTTTGCATGTTCACAGCTCTCTGTTATCAGTAAATGATCACATTGATATGCAGGTAAACAAATAAAATCTTTTATCTTTATTTGTGTTTAAATGTTTCGATTTTATTTTGAATTTTTATGACTTAATCATTAGCTTTTATTTACTCCGATCCCCTGCATTTCATTGATGAAACTCAGTTGGGGAAACAATGATATAATAAAATGTTGAATGCACTTTGTTGTTTATAACAAAGAATGGAATATGTTTTCTTTCTTTCTTGTTATATCAATGTTACAAAATAGGACCCTATGAAATCTGCTTTATTAATATTTTTTTACTTGGTTCTGTTTTATTTATTTTTAAAATTGTTGTTGTTGTAACTTTTCTGGATATTAATGGTTAAACTTAAATTTAAGTAATCAAAATAATGTGTAATTTACTTAAATCATGAAACATGTAAAAAAAAAATTAAGAAAACGTAATTTATATATATATATATAGATTAGATTAGATTCAACTTTGTCATTATGCAGAGTACAAGTACAGAGCTAATGAAATGCAGTTAGCATCTAACCAGAAGTGCAAGAATATAGTGTTTTATATACATAAAAGTGCAAAGTAAAGCTATGATATACAGAATGTATAGTGGAATTACTATATACAATATTGACCAGAGTATATACAGAATATAAATATGAATGCAATGTAGGGATTGTATTTACATTATGAACAGAGCAATGAAGGATTATATATACATTATGAACAGCAGGAACGTGAGAACAGTGGTAATAAATACAGTTGGATGAGTGTGCAAAAGTATTGTTGAACAATGTGTTATTTGCAAAATAACAGAAGTGCAATGATATTTTTATAGAAATAGTTTACTGTGCTTGTACAGTAACAACTTTAGTCAGTATATAGTGTAATAGCTTTAACCATGTGCAGTCTGTGCAAAATATGAGTAGTGAAAATAATGCATGTAAAGTACTGTGACCAGTGCAGTAAAAGAGCAGGTGCAGGTTAGATTGGTGGTGTGGCGTTCAGAAGTGTCACAGCCTCGGGGAAGAAGCTCTTCCTGAGTCTACTAGTGCGAGAGCGTAGCTTCTGTAATGCCTGCCGGATGGAAGGAAGAAGGGTGAAGAGTCCATGGTTAGGGTCAGAGGCATCCTTGATGATGTTTCTTGCCCTGCCCAGACAGCGCTTCTAATAAATGTTCTCAGTGGAAGTTAACCGGGTGCCGGTGATCCGTTGAGCAGTGTTCACCACCCGCTGGAGTGCTTTGCGGTCAGATGCAGAGCAATTGCTGTACCATACTGAGATGCAGTTTGTGAGTATGCTCTCAATGGTACAGCGGTAGAATTCAGCAAGGATCCTGGGACTGAGGTGAACTTTCTTAAGGCTCTGTAAGAAGTAAAGGCGCTGATGTGCCTTTTTGATGCCCTCTTGGTGGCACACCACACAGCCAGGTGCTGGACCTCATCCCTGTAGGCTGTCTCATCGTCATCCTAGACCAGACCAACCACCGTGGTGTCATCTGCAAATTTGATTATGGTGTTGGAGCCATAAACAGGAACACAGTCATGGGTGAATAGGGAGTACAGGAGAGGGCTAAGTACGCAGCCTTGGGGCACTCCAGTGTTCAGGGTGATGATGGAGGAGGAGAGGTTATCTAACTTAACAGACTGAGGTCTGTTAGTCAGAAAATCTAGAATCCAGTTGCAGATGGGTGTGCTGATTCCAAGATGTCTGAGCTTGGAGATCAGCTTGGAGGGGATTACTGTATTAAATGCAGAACTGAAATCTATGAACCGCAATCTCACATGTGTGTTCTGACTGTCCAGGTGGGTGAGGGCAGATTGAAGTGCCGTTGAGATGGCGTCCTCTGTTGACCTATTGTTGCAATTTGGAATTGCAAATTGGAATGGGTCTAATGTAGCAGGGAGACAGGATTTAAAGTGGGATGCAACCAGTTTCTCAAAGCACTTGGCAATGATGGGGGTGAGTGCAACAGGACGGAAGTCGTTAGGGACCGAGGCAGTGGAGTGCTTCGGTACAGGCATGATGGTGGAGGTTTTGAAGATAGTGGGGACAGTTGTTTGGGCCAGGGACAGATTGAAGATGTCCGTGAAGACCTCAGCCAGCTGCTCCGCACATTCACTTTACGCAGAGTGGAGTAAACATCTGATGTGGAGAGTGTGAGAGGCAGTTCACTGGGTTGATGCTCAGCTTTGAGTGAGATCAAAACGAGCATAAAAGTGATTGAGCTCGTCTGGGAGGGAGGCAGAGCTGGAGGGGGGCACAGAGTTAGGTGGTTTGTAATCTGTGATAGATTGCCAGGGGTCTGAAGAATTGAAGTGTTCTTCAATCCTCTGTTTGTGTGTGAGTTTGGCCTGGAGAGAAGGTCAGACTGACCCAGATGGGGGAGGGGTGTGACTTTGTAGGCATCAGTCACATTAATATAAACGTGGTCCAATGTTTTATGACCCTAAATTTTATGACCCCCGTTGTGATTTTTTGAATTGAAGCTGCGCTGTGAGTTTGAGGAAGAGGCTCATGGGAGTTGGAGTCTTTGAGAGTCACTTAACTGTGATTTGGTTCTAACAGACTGAAGTAACGTGAATCCTGAAGGAGATCTCTGTTTATTCATGTGTGTTTGTGATTCCTTCCCGTGCAGAGTTCAGTGTGAACGTGAGCTGTAGAGACTTAATGCTGTTTTCCTGATTCACAATTATCTGATTGCACGGATCCATGTGCAGTCTGGAGACACTCGTCTGTCATGTGACCTGATCTCCTCAAACACCCAGCGCTCCTCGCCTCTATGTTGATGACAGAACGTACAATTAGACACCAGAATAGATGCACAATTTGTAAGAAATTCTGGGGAGACAAAAGATCGGCGTCAGTGTGTGGGACCCTTTATCTCTCGCAGGCCCTCGTTGAGCCTGATTATATTCTTATCGCTGGTGCCGATGTCAGAGCCAAGTGTCAAGGATTTACTGTCCTTGTCTTTCAGAGTGTGACGCTCAAAGACGACAAGATCAGCAGAGAGACGCTTCACAACCAGCACTGCTGATCTTTACTAAGACTCGTGTTGACTTGTGTTTCTAATCTGGATTTGGGCCATTTCAAAATATGAAAGTGTTTTCTGCTCACAAATAAAATAGATTTATTTGATCAAAAACACAGTAAAAATAGTGAAATATTATTGTAATTTCAAACAGCCTTTTTCTGTGTGAATCTGTGTTAAAGTGTAATGTATTTCTGTGATGCTCCGCTGTATTTTCAGCATCATTCCTCCAGTCTTCAGTGTCACATGATCTTCAGAAATCATGAAAATATGATGATTTACTGCTCAAGAAACATTTCTGATTATTAGCAATGTTGAACAAAGTTGTGCTGCACAATATTTTTGTGGAAACTGATATATTTTATTTCTCAGGACTCACAGATGAACAGAAAGTTCAGAAGAACAGCATTTATTTGAAACAGAAATCTTTCGTTACATTATACATGTATTTAGTGGCTCTTTTGATCAATTGAATGCAGCATAAAACAATTTATTTTAAGATCAAATACAGATACTCAACTTAAATGTCTTCAATGTAACCCCAAAAATAATAGTTTTGTTTAACTTGAAGAAATTATGACTGAAATATATTACTTTTTATCATAAATATTGTACTATTAATATTAAAATGCTGTTGTGCAACACTCTCTTAGACAAAAATAAAAGAAAATAAATACAAAAGAAAATAATTGATGTTTGTTTTACATCTTAAAAGATTGATTAAATAAAAAAAATGTTACAAGTGTTGATTTAAAGTTTTATGAACTCAAATTATTAGACATGATTTGCTAAAAATGTATTTAACCCATTAAAACATGATACAGAAAAATTTAAACCCAAGTTGGAGGAAAAATTTTTAATAGATTTTATAGTATAAATTATGACTTTGGCACCTCCTTGGAAAGTCACATGACCGAACAGAAAAAAATCTGATTGTTCAATGAAACCGGTTCAGAACCACATGATGGTGAATAAATGAGTGCGTTTCATCTTTAGCTCTGTTCTGCACATGCTCCAGCTCCATTCTTTGTTTCTTCTGCCTGTGGTTAGAAACAGATGAACAACCTGCACTCGTGAGCTCAGGAGCATTTCCATCATCTGAATCTCATGGATTTTATATGAGAGATTTCAGATATACTTCAGCTCTGCTCCTGTCTTCTGTCTTCTCTTTCTTTTGTACATTAGAGTGCGTGAGTTTGTCGGACAGTCACGCTGGTGATGTTGAGAGCAGGAGAGACTGGCGGTGAGATTGATTAATGCTGTCGTGTGCTGCCATTACGTCTGGTTCAGAAAGGTCTCCACCTGTGATTCAGCATCTGATGAGCTCTTCTGAACAGGTTTGTTTCTTGTTGCAGATCCCTGAAGGCTTCAGCGACCTGTAGAGCTCAAACTGCACCATGCTGGCGTGTCTGCAGAGACAGAACCAACACCAACAGCTCACGTGTGCTGCCAAGATCCTGGACGCGCCGCTCTGTCACAAGAGTAAGTTTTCGTTAAATGTTAGATGTCCCTTTGAGGTCATTGAGTTTTGGATAAGCGCCACCCTAACTATTCAGTTTATTTATTTATTTTTCTCCATTTGTTTATTGTTTACTTATTATTCCTGTGCTTATTATTTATTGACTTATTTTACTTTTTTATACATTTATACATTTATTTATTTAAAAAATGTAATTTATAATTCACATTTTTATATTAAATATATTATTTAAATAACTTTATATGCATTTATTAAAATAAGCCATGTTTTAATTTATTTTACTTATTTTTATTTTAGACTTTTTATTCATATATTAAATGTATAATATCACTTGTATATAAAAATAAGCCTCGTCCTAACACTTATTTACTTATTTTTATTTATTTTATTTATACATTTATTTATTTAAAAATAGCCTTTGATGCTGACATGGCATTAAATAAATATATACTATACACTATACTATAACGTTAATTGATAATTCTTATTTTTTTAGATTTCTTTTATATTTTTATATTAAATATAATATTATTTAAATAACTTTATATAAATATATGAAAATAAGCCCTGTCTTTTACACTTATTTATTGGTTTTCATTTATTTTTTATTTCATTTTGTTTACTTATTAAATTTTAATATTAAGCTTATTCTTAACACTTATTTATTTTTATTTATTACTTATTTATAGTTTTTTATGTACCTTATTGTATTTATTTACTGACTTAAAAAATAAGCCTTTTGTCAACACAATGATTATTATTATTTTCGTCTGAGATTTCCCGATTTTCAGTTTCTTGATGAGAAAGAAAAAGAGCACATGAGGCAGAGCCAGAGATCGGGAAAGTAAGATAAAGAAAGATAAAAGGAAATACACTCAAAGATGCAGAAAGTGAGTGAGATTAAAGCGTTTTATTGGAGGTGGAAGAAAGAAGAGCCTGGCAAATTGAATTTTCAGGGTAACCTTTGATTTTCATGGCTTAACCTCATCGAGCGGCTCAGATGGATTTTCATCCATTAGGGGAGTGAGAGATACGTTTTATCTGGCTTATTTAAGCATCTAAGCATTTATTTAATTGTTTTTATGCTATAAGCATTCTTTCATGTATTTATTTATGTTTAAGCACTTAAGGATTTTTAACTTGACAGACTAATAATGTTTTGGAAACATTGATCTGGTTCTCCAGAGCTCTCTGATAAAAGTGTGGTTTAATGACTTTTACTGTGGGCACACGTCTCAGTCCTCGTTAATGAGCTGAGGGTTTCGTTAGACAGTCCAACAACACTGGAGCTGAAAGAGGAAAACCAATTAATAGACACTAACTGGTGAGAACGGTGTAATTTGATTCACAAGCAAATGACTCTTTTGAGCCGTTTTATGAAAAGGTCAAAAAGAATCACTATCATTATGAGTTTGAATCATTCTAATGAATCACTGAATCGTAGGTTTTCACTGAATTTCTTGTCAAACTCTAATGTTTGTAGATATTAATTCAAATGTTTGTATCCATTATTTTACATCAATAGTCAGAAAGTATCAGCACTTTGGGTTAAAATAGAATAGAATTTAAAATAAAAAGTATTTTTTAGAAGTAACTTAATAATACAAGAGTTTGTAAAAGATAGTTATAATAACAAAATCAGCTTTGACTATATAAATTAAATTTGTTTGGCTCTGAGCATCAAATGACTGAAATGTCTAAATGTTAAAGGAATTTTCTGGGTTAATGTTGTTAAATGACATGCTTTAGATTGCCATGCATTCATTCTTTCATTAATTAATTCAACCGTTACGCGTTTAAGCTTATATATTTATGCATGTATTTTTTGCATTTTTTATTTTTAATGCTGTATTTATGTATTTATTAATACATTTAAAACTTCCTTTTTTTTTTACTTAAAGGGATAGTTCACCCATTCTGTCATTTACTCGCCCTCATGTCGTTCCAAGCTTGTATGTCTTGCTTTTTTCTAACGCAAATATTCAGATAAATTGTTCCACAGAAGAAAAAAGTCAGGATGAGTAATGACAGAATGATCATTTTTTTGGTGTTCTGTACCTTTAAGACTTGTGAGACTAAAATTATAGCGTAAGCAACATTGCTTTATTCTCCGCCAAAGGTGTTTGTTCCTCTGTTAATTCTTGTTTCTAGTCTACTTTAAGAGTTCAGTCCATATCAGATCTTGTGTTCAGTTAATTAGCTGCGTGTTAATTGAGATTTCAGAGCCCCTCGTCCTCGTGTAATGCTGTGCGAAGGCTTGACTTTCCCCAAGCTGTTAAAGCTGAGCAACATGCGAACATCAGATGGACGTTTACATTAAGCTAATTGCGCTTCTTGATTGCTGTGTATTTATAGCTGAAAGGTTAGTGAGCATTAGGCGGATAATTACTGAAGGTCAAGATGCTAATTACCTCAGACGTTGTATTTCACTTTCACTTCAATGAAGGAACGTTCTTGGTTCAACGATTAGCTTCTCACTTTTCACATCTATATTTTAGATTCTTTAGATTTTCAAAATGCTTTTCACACAAAGAACAATGATTCTTTCTAAGAACTGTTTTACTGAAAATATTCCTTTTTTGTTTTCTTTTTAAGCCTTTACTTTTAAGTGTATGATTCTTCAGAGAGCCAAAAACGCTAGATGTTTCAATACAAGTTCTTGTTGTTCATCAAGAACCGTCTAGGGTTCTTGAGTTGCTGTATGGTTCTTCAGATCAGTATATTGATTTCTGGGCTCTAGATTACCTGTACATACATGATCTTATTTTTCTTAACAATGGACTTTTTGTAGAACCTAAAAAATGTTTCTGATGAAATTAAACATTTTAACATTAGGTTGTTCATGTTGATCAAGAACAGTTTTTGGCTCTCTTAGGTTCAGCATATTGGTGTCTGGGTTTGGAAACACCAGTTCACAAATGGTTATTTAATTAATATAGTAATTGATTGATAATAATTGTTTAAATTAATATACTGGACCTCAAGCCATTTTAGTTGAATACCCCTGTATAAATGAACCATTTTGGCTCTCCAAAGAACCTTTCAGTGAACAGTTCTTTAAAATAACCATTTCTTTCTTAATGTTGAGAATTTTCATAATCTAAAGAATCTTTTTCCATTATAAAGAATATTGTGTGTATTGGAAATGTTCCATGGATGTCAAAGTTCTTCATGGAACTATCAATGGCAATAAATAACCTTTATTTTCAAAAGTAATACCATTTTTGCCAAACTGGTTCACAGTATTTGTTGACGATTGGTCATCCTTTCCAAATGCTTAACCCAAGCACATTTTGAACGCAGTGCCACTTTTGCCTTAAATTTCAAACCTATTCCCTTTCACCATCTCTTTTGAAGGGTCGAGTTTCCCTCTGGTGACCCTGGTGGGCTTAGCAGGCCTCGCCACCTCTGCTTTTCCCTTCGTTTTAAACACTCAATTTATTTCCTTTATGAGATGGATCTTGTAGATTGAATCATTTTCACAGTTGGAGGCTCATTGTGGGCCTGGAATGAAATGAAGTCCCAAATCAATCCCAAACGGGAACAATGTGAGCTCTGCATCGCGTGACGGGAGAGATGCTCCAAATGACTGCTGGGACCGAATGGGTTGTGTTTGTGTTTCTCTATTAGAGATCCTTCAATCGTTTGATTTTGATTGACTGTGGCATAATCTGCCTTAATTTCAGCACTTTTCTTTTCATGTCAGAAATTCCATAAAGGTGTCATTCCGGTCGTATTTTCCACCAGTAGATTTACTGCCCTGAAATGCACTTTTTTTCAGCTTCATTGTGTTGTGGGAAGCTAAACACCCATGAAATTGCCTGAATAATGGTGTTTAAATCCAATCTTGGTTAGTCGCCCGTACACTTCTGGCTGTAGGTCCCATTTTCATTTGAAAGCTATTGCATTTGTAGACATCTCAAAATTGGCCGCCTGTGATATTGGCTTGCATTTATTGTGGCCTCACTGGCGTCTTTGAGAATCCTGCCCTCATTATAGTCCAGGGATCCATTGAGATGCATTCGAGCAACACAGAAATGCACAAACATAATGTAGTTTCCATTTTACTGCATGTATAGCAATGCTTCTAATGTTAATTTGGCATGTAGCTCCACCCGAATCCAAGCCCTTTTGAGTGAATGGCACATCAAAACGCCATGAAATGAATTCCACTCAAGCCACCGAAACAAAATGAGCTCTTTTCCCACCCCCCTCTTCATCTCTTCCCCCCCCCCTTGATTTCCCAAGGTAATCCAATTTTGTCCTGAAGAAAGACCAAATTAATTTCATAATGCACTGATCAAACATTGCCTGAGGTGTCTCCCTCCACAAAATGAGTTTTTAGAGAGATGCAGATGTCTGAGGATGAACAGCCAGCCGAGGAAATAAGGAGACGGAGAGCGATGCAGATGCTCCAATATCTTCATTTTTATTGGACGATTTTTCTTGTGTGACTTCTGATCATTTTTAACTCATCAAGTATTCATCACTCTTCCATATTTATTGCAAAACACCTCCGGCGCGAGGCGCTTCGTCGGACAGCACAGCCTCAAATTGGAAACATAGTTTTCCGTGGAGAGTTTGCGGGATACAAGTGGTAATCCATTGTTTGTATGGTGAAATGCCACATACATGGCTTTGTCTGCGCTGAGAATCAGGGCTGTAACACCAGTTGTCCCTCCAATGTTTCTGCTACACTCTTATGCACCTCTCTGCTTGTGTAAGGATGACAAAAAAGTTTAAAATGATCACTTCCTTACTAGAATCTCTCTTTGTCCGCAGGTGAGGTGATCTCCTTGCGCTGCGCTCGCTACCCATCTGCAGCTGATCTGGATTCCTATGCGCAAAGAACAATCAACAGCCCCCTTTCAATCAAGATCTTCCCTGTTAACATCAGGGTCCCGCAGCACAAGCAAATCAGCAGGACTGTGAACGGCCTGGACACCGGCGACCAGGGCTTGGGCCCGTCCTCGCACCCCTACCAAGGCTTGCTGGCGATCGTCAAGACTTCCTCCAAAGGTGTGTTGAAGAACGCCGATGGAAAACGGGCCAAACTTTCCCCAATGCAGATGGTGGTGGCTCCGTACGCGCCTCCCAGTAGACACCGGCAGAATCTGTATGGCGTTGTGTCCCACGGCGTAATCCATCACATGAGCCGTCCGTCCAATGTCCTATCCAGTCCTTCATTCTTGGCCGCATCTTGCGCAGACTCGAGTTTCTCCCAGAGCGCTCTGGCATATTCTGGAGCTGTTCTGCCTGCTCAAAGCGCAGATGCGGCCGGTTCAGATTCCTGGGCGCAGCGGCACTATCCACAGATGTATGGAGCCGAGGTGTCATACAGATCACACCCTCCCAGTCGAACCATTCCAGACAAGGTCCCATCATCATCCCCTGCCATGCATGGAGACTTCTCTGTCAGCCAGTTTGCTCACGCTTGGAATAGCGTGCTCGCAACACCGGATACTGACTGTTACAACCTTCAGGAGCGCCTCCATCCGAACTCCCTGTGGACGCAGGAGAAGAGCCTGTGCCAGGCGTCCGTCCTCAGCACCAGCTTGAAGTCTCTGGAGTGTCTCATCAGCGAGATCCAGCCGCCCTGCATCAAGGAGTGCATGCTGGGACAAGGACGAGGACACGAGCCGCACCTTCAGCTGCCGGTGTTGAGATCGGACACTTATAATGGAGCAGCTGAAAGACACGGGAACTAGGGATGAGTGGGTGGATCAGTTTGGGGTTGTAATGTTTCTGAAACAAGTGTCTTCTGCTCACCATGGGTGTTTACTTGATCAAAAACACAGTAAAAATGTGAAATATTATTATAATTTAAAACAGCAGTTTTCTGTGTGAATCTGTGTTAAAGTGTAATGTATTTCTGTGATGCTCCGCTGTATTTTCAGCATCATTCCTCCAGTCTTCAGTGTCACATGATCTTCAGAAATCATGAAAATATGATGATTTACTGCTCAAGAAACATTTCTGATTATTATCAGTGTTGAACACAGTCGTGCTGCACAATATTTTTGTGGAAACTGTGAAACATTTTATTTTCAGGATTTTAGAGATGAACAGAACGTTCATTTATTTCAAATAGAAAATCTGATGTAAGATTATAAATGTCTTTATTGTCACTTTTTATCAATTTAGT
>NC_081803.1:23307915-23317915 GCF_963082965.1 Carassius carassius
AACTATATTAATTATGCAGCCATCAATTGTATGTCCCTGTGATCACAGTCCTACTGATGACCTTATAAATCATAAAAGCACTTATTTTCTAAGAGTATAGTCAGCATGTTAAGTTTTGCTTATAGCTTAAACTTTAGCTGAAGGATCCTGCTCGGAGTCAAAAGCTGAACTGTCCTCCCTCTCTTGTTCAACAGCAGGAGCACTAACAGCACTAGTTACTGTTACTTCCTTCGTCACCTTCAAAATAAATAAGCTTTGTACACTAGGCTACATATTGTAGGCTAGAAATGGAAAATCAATTTCTGGTCAATTTTGGCACTATATATACTATATATATATATATAAATTTGGTTTTATTTATTTATTTATTTATTTTTATAGATTTTATCTAATGTAAGTCGCTTTGAATGAAAGCGTTGCCAAATGATTATGTAAATATTAGGGTGGAACAGTTCAACTTTTTCACAGTTCGGTTTGTTTCACGGTTGTAGAGTCACGGTTCCGGTACCGTTGTATGTGCTATGTTTATGGAAAAACTATACTTTCAAAATATATATATATATATATATATATATTATCATATTATTAAGAATATTCTAACTAGAAGCAACAGCACAAATGAATACAACAGAGTAAAGATACAAATAAAATAAACTGACTTTCAGGGTTTTTTTTAGGTAGGTCTTGCATTAGTTTTTAGGTACAGAAATTAAATAAAGTAATCAAATGTAAAACATTGCATTTTGGACTATAAATTAAAGATTATTCTTTATTAAAGTAAAAACAGCTTTTTAATCAAGAGCAGGGAGTGATTTCTGTGTTGTTGCTGTTCGATTAATATAAAGACTGTCTCTTTAAGAGAATGCACTGATAGTGTCAAGAGTCAATTTTTGAGTGAGTTTTTTTTTTTGCTTAGTTTTTTTTCATCATCGCTGTTGTTGTAATGTCTGGGAATCCAGAATGCGCTTCCATCAACAGAAACATATATTATCTGAACCCTGTTTGTTTTACGTGTTATTTATAGTAAACCATATTACAGATGCTTTGTCAGATTTAAGTTGAACAGCGCGTGCCGAACCGAGTGTGGAGAACTGAAGGGTGAACGTTTTTTTCAGAGAACCGTCCCATCTCTAGTAAATATAAATGTCCCGGTGCTCCCGATGGCCAGTCCGCCCCTGTGTGCGCGCGCGTGTGTGTGTGTGTGTGTGTGTGCGTGTCTGTGTGCGCGCGCGCGTGTGTGTGTGTGTGTGTGTGTGTGTGTGTGTCTGTGTGCGTGTCTGTGTGTGTGTGCGTGTCTGTTTGTGTGTGTGCGTGTGTGTGTGTGTGTGTGTGTGTGTGTGTGTGCGTGTCTGTGTCTGTGTGTGTGTGTGTGTGTGTGTGTGTGTGTGTGCGTGTGTGTGTGTGTGTGTGTGTGTGTGTGTGTGTAACGTCAAACTGTTTATTGTGTGACTGTCTGAAATCTACTTCACCAATAAGATTGTCAAATAAATATAATTTAGGAATGTTTTCTATCCCTTTTGGTCTGTTTGTGGTTATGTTAAGAGAACAACGGGATGTGTTCATGTACATTTCAAAAACAACGAAATGTCTCTGAAACCTTTCAAACAGTGTCAGAGATCAGATGCAACATAATACAATTCAGTTTTCTCTTAAATGTAAAAAAGCAGTGTTCAGTATTGTCATGTGAAGTTTTTAGACACTAAGTTTTAGTGTGAATTTTTCTTGATGCAAAATTTTCCCTTTTGATTTTGTGATGAAATATTATGATGAAACACTATTCAATCAACACGTGGCTTCAGAAGACACGGTCATATATAAGGAATGATAAAGACATGATGATAACGACATTGTTTTACATAAGATTTCTATTTCAGATAAATGCTGTTCTTCTGAACTTTCTGAAAAAAATCTGCTCAGCTGTTTTCAACCTAACTGTAATAATAAATGTCCTGACAAACTGCTTTTCTATTACATTAACATGAATTTCAGTGCACTCTAATTCTATTTCTTCGCAGATTCCCATGTTTGTTGCTTCACTTCATATTTAAGAACATGAGATGATTTTAAAGTGGTTCACATATCAGCTGTGAGATTAATTATTGCGCATGCGCGCCCTCTGCTGGCGCCGAGGAGAACTACTACATCTATAAATAATACAATCACAGAGGTATTCGTTTACAATATAGATTTAAATCAAATTCGAGTTAACACTGAGCTCTTTAAATAAATTAACGCTCGTATGCAAATGTGACAGAAATGCAAATATATTAAGATTCCTAGTTGTAATAATTTTGCATAGACTTTTTTTTTCTTCAACATATTTCATTTTTATAAACTTTAAATAAAGCGTTTGTCAAAGTTAAATGCACAATTTATGTAAATATCTAATTATTGGCCATGTGAGCTGATTAAAGTTCTGACAGAAGGTCAGCAGGTGGCGCTCTGTCGCCATAAATCAGTTCAAAACTGCTCTTATTCGTTCATTACATGCATAATATAATACATTTTTAGTTTTATTAAACTGTTCGTCTTTAAAACATTCATAACATTCAGTTTATTAATGGAAAGAAAATGTCACATAATTCACAAGGAATTAATCTCGGTGTCAGGAACTATAATTAATATAGTAATGCAATATATAGAGAGAGAATAAATAATTTAAATATTAGTATCTGGTCCATTTTCATATTATCTGCGTCTCAAGGGGGCGGGGATATTAAACAAGTCAATCCGCAAAGAAACCCCGTAGCCAATAAAAAGCGGAATATGCTAATCAGTGTTGCCAAGTCCTCGTTTTTCCCGCGTAATCGGGTCACATTAACAATGCTGACGCGGGTTGACGCGACCAAAATAACGTGAAATTTAGCGACTGGAATGCGGATTTTAAACACACACACACACACACACACACACACACACTCACACATACACATCCATGTATTTTATCCATCGGAACGCGACTCATTTTTCCGTTTAAACGTTTTGGGCTCGTTTTCATCAGCGCTCGGGCGGGTTTTATTGTGAAAACCTGGCAACCCGAGTCTCTGACAGCTGTGTAACTGGAATCCAGCCGCAGATAACTTTGCGAGGAGCGGAGCCGTTAACTCTCTTAAAGAGACAGGATTTTATCATGGAGACCACTTCGTTAGAAACGGCTGTCGGTGTAGTTTAAGCTGAAGCGTGTAGATGTGTTATCGTTAATGATGTTCCGTGTGTTCTCGCTGGCGGCGGCGGAGCGCGGGAGACAGAAGCGGCGGCTCGAGCTCAGTCTGGCGGGGATCTGTGAGCTCGAGCTGCTCAAGCGACGGCACGAGGCGATGATCACCGGCGCGCTCGCGCTGCACGCGCCCGAACCCGAACCCGAGCCGGAAAGAGCCGAGCGGCCGAGCGACGACACGAGCTCTCCGGTGAGACCTCCTCACGGTCTTTGTGGTTACATTTGTATCGAGAACGACGCTGAGAACGAGTTTGATTAAGTTTCACTTATTGAATATTCACAGAATAATGCACAAGTCACGAAAAGCAGACCAGTCTCAGATTGTTTGATAGTTTTTCTTAGTAAATATAGCACGGTTTAGTGTCACTTCTCATTATATCTCGGAGTCCAGCAGAGCAGTTCTCTTCATCATTCGTGAAATAGTTGTTTTGGTCTTTCAAACTGAAGTTTGTAGATGAATATGAGAATACATTGACAAAATTGGTTTTGAAACAATTTTCACTTAGAAATTGCTAGTAATTTTCGCAAATAATTACTTATAAATGCAAATAACATTGAATAAAAGGTGAAATTGTGAAGTAGAAAAGTATTTTCTTGAGAAACATACTTCAGTAATCTCTCATTTATTTACAACTTCGAATTTTTTATTATTATTTTTTTATAAGTGAAACTTTCCCCTTCCTCAGAGAAACATGTTCTTTGTTAAAGAAATAAATGAGAAAAAATTAGTAAATTTCACAGCTGATTAGCAAAATCTTAAGTAACACGGTGAACTAAACGTTAAATTGTGAAGTAGGAAGACTGAAATAGTATTTTAAGTAGCACATCATAAAATAATTATTGTTTGCAACTTCAAAACGTTCTTCAGACCAAGACAAAATGGTTATGCTAAAGGGACAGTTCACCAAAAATTAAAATAACCCCATGATTTACTCAACCTCAAGACATCTTTTCTTCCTTCAGATGAATACAATTGGAGTTATATTATAAAAGTCCTGGCTCTTCCAAGCTTTATAATGAAAGTAAATGCTTGTTATTTTTTAGTAGTCCAAAAGAAGTCCAAAAAAGTGCATCCATCCATCAGAAAAAGTGAATAAAGGGCTCCTGAAGTGTTTTCGTGAGAAACATATCCATATAGACACCTTTTTAAACTTTATTCTCTAGTTTCGGCTAACTGTTGCACTCTGATGAAGAGAGATCAGAACAAAACACTAGAAGTACAAAACGAGAGATGATTAGATGAGAAGTGTTTGAGTTCATATTAATATCTCTGACTCTTGTTTGCTGATGAATGGAAAGCAGATGTCAGAAGCGTTTGAGTAGTTAAGATGCTTTTGTCAGATTGATTGGATCTCCGTTTCCGACGAATGTGCACTTCATCAGGTTAAGAGAACAGCCTCAGTGCATGATCTTATTTAGGGGCGCAGGAGCCATTAGCAAACACACACACACACACACACACAGTATTCATACATGCTCCTCAGTAAGTACATTTGTGTGTGTGTGTGTGTGTGTGTGCGCAGTGGGAATGATATCTGTCCTAAAGTTAGGAGAAAGAAAACACACACACACACACACACACACACACATCAGCTGATTTGATCACATCATGTGTCTAGATAACTAGATGACGTGTTGGTTTGGTCACATAATAACAAAATACTATCTATACTAAAAAAACAAATACTGTGATTTATACAAAATATTTTTTTAAATTAGAATAAATAAAGTATAAAACAGATTATTGGAGTTGTTTTTACAAGAAAGTAATTACGTCTTTCAACGTAATAATTATTTTTTTGTAATTATTTGTGAAATCTACGAGCAATCTCTTATGGAGCCAAAAGAGTCTCAGTAAAGATAAATGCACACACTACATTCACATATGCACACACAGGATTCATAAATACACACACAGGATACACAAATGCGCACAAAATTCACAAATGCACACACAATTCAGAAATGCAAACATCAGTTACAAATGCACTCAAGATTCAGAAATGCACAGGACAAGATTCAGAAATGTATTTCTGATGCACACACACATATATCTTGATTTACAAACTGCTTGCGGTCTGTGAACTTCACTGCATTTGTGTGTGAATTTTGAGACTCCCTTGACTTGGCTCGACACACAAATGCCTTTTTTTAAACAGGGAATGATCTGCAACCAATCAGATATCTCCCTTGTTTTAGCCAATCACAAGAATGCACCCCACGTGGGGGATTGTTTACTTATGAGCCAATCAACGAACGATTCACTTTCCTCAGCGGACGACTCACTTACATCACGCAGCCGGACACCCACTTTGCGCAGCAGGAGAGTCACTTTCCTCTCGCAGCGAACGACTCACTTTCCTCAGCGAACGACTCACTTACATCACGCAGCCGGACACCCACTTTGCGCAGCAGGAGAGTCACTTTCCTCTCGCAGCGAACGACTCACTTTCCTCAGCAAACGACTCACTTACATCACGCAGCCGGACACCCACTTTGCGCAGCAGGAGAGTCACTTTCCTCTCGCAGCGAACGACTCACTTTCCTCAGCGAACGACTCACTTACATCACGCAGCCGGACACCCACTTTGTGCAGCAGGAGAGTCACTTTCCTCTCGTAGCGAACGACTCACTTTCCTCAGCAAACGACTCACTTACATCACGCAGCCGGACACCCACTTTGCGCAGCAGGAGAGTCACTTTCCTCTCGCAGCGAACGACTCACTTTCCTCAGCGGACGACTCACTTACATCACGCAGCCGGACACCCACTTTGCACAGCAGGAGAGTCACTTTCCTCACGCAGCGAACGTTTCACTTTCCTCAGCGGACGACTCACTTACATCACGCAGCCGGACACCCACTTTGCGCAGCAGGAGAGTCACTTTCCTCTCGCAGCGAACGACTCACTTTCCTCAGCGGACGACTCACTTACATCACGCAGCCGGACACCCACTTTCCGCAGCCGGAGAGTCACTTTCCTCACGCAGCGAACGACTCACTTTCCTCAGCAAACGACTCACTTACATCACGCAGCCGGACACCCACTTTGCGCAGCAGGAGAGTCACTTTCCTCAAGCAGCGAACGTTTCACTTTCCTCAGCGAACGACTCACTTACATCACGCAGCTGGACACCCACTTTCCGCAGCCGGAGAGTCACTTTCCTCACGCAGCGAACGACTCACTTTCCTCAGCGGACGACTCACTTACATCACGCAGCCGGACACCCACTTTGCGCAGCAGGAGAGTCACTTTCCTCACGCAGCGAACGACTCACTTTCCTCAGCGGACGACTCACTTACATCACGCAGCCGGACACCCACTTTCCGCAGCCGGAGAGTCACTTTCCTCACGCAGCGAACGACTCACTTTCCTCAGCGGACGACTCACTTACATCACGCAGCCGGACACCCACTTTGCGCAGCAGGAGAGTCACTTTCCTCACGCAGCGAACGACTCACTTTCCTCAGCGGACGACTCAATTACATCACGCAGCCGGACACCCACTTTGCGCAGCAGGAGAGTCACTTTCCTCACGCAGCGAACGACTCACTTTCCTCAGCGGACGACTCACTTACATCACGCAGCCGGACACCCACTTTGCGCAGCCGGAGAGTCACTTTCCTCTCGCAGCGAACGACTCACTTACATCACGCAGCCGGACACCCACTTTCCGCAGCCGGAGAGTCACTTTCCTCACGCAGCGAACGACTCACTTTCCTCAGCGGACGACTCACTTACATCACGCAGCCGGACACCCACTTTGCGCAGCAGGAGAGTCACTTTCCTCAAGCAGCGAACGTTTCACTTTCCTCAGCGAACGACTCACTTACATCACGCAGCTGGACACCCACTTTCCGCAGCCGGAGAGTCACTTTCCTCTCGCAGCGAACGACTCACTTTCCTCAGCGGACGACTCACTTACATCACGCAGCCGGACACCCACTTTGCGCAGCAGGAGAGTCACTTTCCTCACGCAGCGAACGACTCACTTTCCTCAGCGGACGACTCACTTACATCACGCAGCCGGACACCCACTTTCCGCAGCCGGAGAGTCACTTTCCTCACGCAGCGAACGACTCACTTTCCTCAGCGGACGACTCACTTACATCACGCAGCCGGACACCCACTTTGCGCAGCAGGAGAGTCACTTTCCTCACGCAGCGAACGACTCACTTTCCTCAGCGGACGACTCAATTACATCACGCAGCCGGACACCCACTTTGCGCAGCAGGAGAGTCACTTTCCTCACGCAGCGAACGACTCACTTTCCTCAGCGGACGACTCACTTACATCACGCAGCCGGACACCCACTTTGCGCAGCCGGAGAGTCACTTTCCTCTCGCAGCGAACGACTCACTTACATCACGCAGCCGGACACCCACTTTCCGCAGCCGGAGAGTCACTTTCCTCACGCAGCGAACGACTCACTTTCCTCAGCGGACGACTCACTTACATCACGCAGCCGGACACCCACTTTGCGCAGCAGGAGAGTCACTTTCCTCACGCAGCGAACGACTCACTTTCCTCAGCGGACGACTCACTTACATCACGCAGCCGGACACCCACTTTGCGCAGCAGGAGAGTCACTTTCCTCTCGCAGCGAACGACTCACTTTCCTCAGCGGACGACTCACTTACATCACGCAGCCGGACACCCACTTTGCGCAGCAGGAGAGTCACTTTCCTCTCGCAGCGAACGACTCACTTTCCTCTCGCAGCGAACGACTCACTTACATCACGCAGCCGGACACCCACTTTCCGCAGCAGGAGAGTCACTTTCCTCACGCAGCGAACGACTCACTTTCCTCAGCGGACGACTCACTTACATCACGCAGCCGGACACCCACTTTCCGCAGCAGGAGAGTCACTTTCCTCAGCGGACGACTCACTTACATCACGCAGCCGGACACCCACTTTCCGCAGCAGGAGAGTCACTTTCCTCACGCAGCGAACGACTCACTTTCCTCAGCGGACGACTCACTTACATCACGCAGCCGGACACCCACTTTCCGCAGCCGGATAGTCACTTTCCTCACGCAGCGAACGACTCCCTTTCCTCAGCGGACGACTCACTTACATCACGCAGCCGGACACCCACTTTCCGCAGCCGGAGAGTCACTTTCCTCACGCAGCGAACGACTCACTTTCCTCAGCGGACGACTCACTTACATCACGCAGCCGGACACCCACTTTCCGCAGCCGGAGAGTCACTTTCCTCACGCACCGAACGATTCACTTTCCTCAGCGAACGACTCACTTACATCACGCAGCCGGACACCCACTTTCCGCAGCCGAAGAGTCACTTTCCTCACGCAGCGAACGACTCACTTTCCTCAGCGGACGACTCACTTACATCACGCAGCCGGACACCCACTTTCCGCAGCCGGAGAGTCACTTTCCTCACGCAGCGAACGATTCACTTTCCTCAGAAAACGACTCACTTACATCACGCAGCCGGACACCCACTTTCCGCAGCCGGAGAGTCACTTTCCTCACGCAGCGAATGACTCACTTTCCTCAGCGAACGACTCACTTACATTACGCAGCCGGACACCCACTTTCCGCAGCCGGAGAGTCACTTTCCTCACGCAGCGAACGACTCACTTTCCTCAGCGGACGACTCACTTACATCACGCAGCCGGACACCCACTTTCCGCAGCCGGAGAGTCACTTTCCTCACGCAGCGAACGACTCACTTTCCTCAGCGGACGACTCACTTACATCACGCAGCCGGACACCCACTTTGCGCAGCCGGAAAGTCACTTTCCTCACGCAGCGAACGACTCACTTTCCTCAGCGGACGACTCACTTACATCACGCAGCCGGACACCCACTTTGCGCAGCAGGAGAGTCACTTTCCTCAGGCAGCGAACGACTCACTTTCCTCAGCGAACGACTCACTTACATCACGCAGCCGGACACCCACTTTGCGCAGCAGGAGAGTCACTTTCCTCACGCAGCGAACGACTCACTTTCCTCAGCAAACGACTCACTTACATTACGCAGCCGGACACCCACTTTCCGCAGCCGGAGAGTCACTTTCCTCTCGCAGCAAACGACTCACTTTCCTCAGCGAACGACTCACTTACATTACGCAGCCGGACACCCACTTTCCGCAGCCGGAGAGTCACTTTCCTCACGCAGCGAACGACTCACTTTCCTCAGCGGACAACTCACTTACATCACGCAGCCGGACACCCACTTTGCGCAGCCGGAGAGTCACTTTCCTCACGCAGCGAACGACTCACTTTCCTCAGCGAACGACTCACTTACATCACGCAGCCGGACACCCACTTTGCGCAGCCAGAGAGTCACTTTCCTCTCGCAGCGAACGACTCACTTTCCTCAGCAAACGACTCACTTACATCACGCAGCCGGACACCCACTTTGCGCAGCCGGAGAGTCACTTTCCTCTCGCAGCGAACGTTTCACTTTCCTCAGCGGACCACTGACTCACTTACATCGCGCAGCCGGACACCCACTTTCCGCAGCCGGAGAGTCACTTTCCTCTCGCAGCGAACGACTCACTTTCCTCAGCGGACCACTGACTCACTTACATCATGCAGCCGGACACCCACTTTCCGCAGCCAGAGAGTCACTTTCCTCTCGCAGCGAAAGACTCACTTTCCTCTCGCAGCGAACGACTCACTTACATCACGCAGCCGGACACCCACTTTCCGCAGCCGGAGAGTCACTTTCCTCTCGCAGCGAACGACTCACTTTCCTCAGCAAACGACTCACTTACATCACGCAGCCGGACACCCACTTTGCGCAGCCGGAG
>NC_081803.1:23327915-23367915 GCF_963082965.1 Carassius carassius
ATGTCCTAACAGAGAGGTCTACTGATGACCGGACTGAACACAATTCATTTTTTTAACTTTTCACTTGATGTATTGCAATTATATTTATATACTTTAAAAGCAAAGTACACTCTGAATGGATCTCACAACTCCTGAAGAGACGTATATTTCTCTGTACTGAATATTGTGCTTCACAGTTTAGACTGTCAGTTCATGATCATATGTAACAGGAACATTAATCATGATCAAGTCATTTTATATATTTTATTCCCAAATGATTCGGAAACTTTCAAATTAATAATACGTGTACAAATTGAACTATGTCTGAATCTTTTAATTCTTACAAGAACATTTAATAATGCATGCATAGCAAGGCTTTATTCCTAAAGCGTGTACATATAGTCCGCAGGAGACAAATTAATACAGTAACAATGCATCACTTTCAACCACGTGTTGAAACAACTGTCAAAATGGATTGCTTGCAACATGACTTTTTATAAAGAATTACAGTAGAAATGGTAAGATCACAGTACTGGTTGTCTGCATCTTCATATATCATCTGTCTTGGAAATCTGAAACAATAAAACTACATAATATATGCAGATCAAAACATGTCTCCTATATGCACGTCATTATCATCAGTTGAATGTGTGGTGGACAGGACATGAAAATCCATCAGTACTAAAAATAAATGTTTATATTCACATGTCGACTAAACAGCAGTTAATAAACTATTGCTTCAACTGATCTCTAACTTCTAAACAGAAATGAACGATTAACTGCACTTACCTCTGCTCAGCCATGAACTGGTCGAAAGCTGATGACGTAACATGCAGGTAGGCCCGCCCTCACGTGATACTGATTGGTCGATTGGTAAGCTTAAATCTGATTGGCTGAAGAGTACGACTGCTCTGTGTTACGAGTGTTATGCTGCCAGGAAAGTCTCAAAAACACACACACACACATATCTAAGGCGATTCGTACGTGAATGACGATTTGCACATTCAAATGCAAGGATACACTCATACATTTTAAACATTCAAAGGTTTTTGTGCACAGTTGTATATCTACGAATTGTGTTTTGCATTTGTGAAATGTATTTTATGAGTATATAATTTTATTTTGCGCTTGTGAATTGCTTTTTGTGAATATATATTTTTTTCACGCACGTGGATATTTTTTTGTGTGTACGTGAATTAGGTTTCATGCATGTAAAATTGTCTACGCATGTGTGAATCATGTTTTTTGCGTGAATTATATTTGAGATTAATCTGCTTCCATACTCAGAGGAGGGAGTCTGGAACAGAGAGCCATTGATGGACGGACAGACGCAGGAATTCTGGGAGTTCAGCTAGTTTAGAGGCGTTTACAAGACACTGTTTTCAACTAAAAGCTGAAAACTTTGTATGTGTTCTTTGGCCCTGCATTTGCATTGGTTTGGGGCATGAAAACACAAACTTTTGAAAACAGGTATTAATGTCATTTATCTTTACTAGGTGACATTGCCACGAATACAGTCTATACTAATACAGTCTATAATTAATTAATAATAAATCTTAATTTTAATTTTAGTTAATGCTTTGATGCATTTGTTGTGTTTGAGTGTTTAATATATATAAAGTTTTTAAGTTTTAGTTTCCGTTCATTATTTTAGTACTTCATCTTAAACTAAATAAAAATGAGAAATGTTTTCTTGGAAACTAGCAGAAAAAATTTGTACAAATATCTAAAAATCCCTAAATCAAGATATATTTACTGGAGATGCTAAATGATGAAAGATATTAAGCAGTGTTTAAAATGATTCAAAATGATGGAAATCTTAAAAACAAACAAGAGCAAATATCTCCCATGCAGTGTTGTCAGAAAACTTCATTTTATTAAAAGGGAAAACACGATTATTTTGACTTTACTGGCAGATATTTGTTCTTGTTCTATGCAAAAGATTTCAGAATACAAGACTTAATATCTTTAGTCATTTTCCTTTTTAAGTAAATTGAATTGTTATATTTGAACACAAAAACACCAAGCAAGAAAATAATTTACATTAACCTGCAAAACATCCTACAGAGTTTGTCTGTGCTGGTCAACCATCTGGACAGGAGTGTGTGTGTGTGTGTGTGTGTGTGTGTGTGTGTGTGTGTGTGTGTGTGTGTGTGTGTGTGTGTGTGTGTGTGTGTGTCCTGATCACATTCTCTCTGACAAAATGCCAGCTAACAAGGTTTTCTCAAAGTTAGGGGCAAACATTCTTCCGGTAACAATAAGGAACATTTGTTCAAACTTATCTGCTCTTCAATAACATTCTTAAAACACTAGCACCAAAACATTATTTTATATCTAAAACATTTTAGCTGGATGTTAACCTACCTTGTTTTTTGGTGTTACTTGTTTCAGAACGTTCAGAGAACATTCAAATGTAACATTCTCATAATGTTCGCAAAAGGATGAAAGTGTTTCCATAATATGTGCATGTCTAAGAAACGTTTAAAAACAACTAGACATTCTGAACATTCCGAGAACATTCAGAAGAAAGACTCACTGAACTCAGAAAACTTTGCGCTGAAACATTTTCGTTCGATGTTTAACATCTTTTTTTTTTAAATGTTTCTAATTGTTTTATGACTTTCACAGAACATTCAAAAGTAACATTTCCATAATGTTTGGAAAATTATCAAATGAAACGTTCGCATAACCAAGAATTTCTTTTTTTAAAAACATTTAAAAAACGAATGTTTTGAACCTTTAGATAAATGAATATATATATATATAAACACATTGCTGTTTCCTTTGACATTAAAACAAGATTATTATCATTCTCTCCAGAGATCATTCCACTTTCATCAGCTATTTTACACTGACACTATCATAAATTAAAATTAAAATGAATGAGGTCATTCAAAAAAAAAAAAATCTGGTTGTGAACGTTAGAAGAACATTCCTTTTGGAAATGTGGTGAGAAGGTTCTATTGTTGCATCATACAGATGCTCAGAGAACTAACATTTGCTCTCAGCATTCAGAGAGCGTATATCAGATATTAATAATGTCATAAGCATGTTTTCTCCTAACATTTATGGGAATGTTCTCTGTTGGCTGTGGTTGAGGGTCAGAGGTCAGCTCTCATGTATTGGAAGGGTTAAACGTCTCTCTCCAGCAGCACAGGGTTAAGTGTGTTCTTCAGGAATGTGAGCGTCTGCAGTCATGAGATGTTTAGTCTACATCTCGACTGATTCTGACGGAGAAACCCTGCCGATCGCTCCATGCTGTTGAGTTATAAGTTAATTTGGTGAACTCTTCTCTCGTTATTGTGTGTGTGCTGGGATTCTGTCAGGACACAGTGAACACAGACACCATCTGACTGTTATTTAACACTTACACAAGGAGGAAAGTGTTCTTGTGTTTGACTGCGTCTGTGCTTGCATCACAGACATCGGTTTATCAGTTCATGCTTTTCCTGGGAGTGAAGTTAGATGAATCCAGAGATTAGAATGGGTTTTATTGAGCACAATCACACGGATTACAAGTGCTGTGTGCAAACAGAAACACAAAATCTGACAGAATCTATTGCACTCAAACATGTCGTGATACTAGATCATCTACAACATCATGTGTTTTATATCACATCATTTGATTAGTCACATAGAAATACAGCATAGCCGAAATTATTTCTTTACCATTTTTCAAAATCTCAAAAGCAACTGTATATATTTTTATGTATTTTTGCGACTTTGGAGCCCCCTACTGTTAGATGAGTACATCTCACTATGGTAACTACACCAGTGTTGTAATTTCACGTGCGTTTGTTGCTGCCGAAAAGCAATGATCAATTATTAATTTCACACCCACTCAGCATTCGCCTAAATTAATGCCATCAGATTGATATTTCAAGGTAAAACCTATAAACCAGAAAAAACACTACAATTCTAATGCTTCAGTTGTACAGTGAGCTGTGCTGTCTGTCGCTCAGCTGCGAAAACGGGGCGGGGCCGAGTGTGATGACGTCGGCGAATGGGGCGGAGTCAGTCTGCTGCAGTCGATCTGAACGCCAGGAATCGATGCACGCTTGAACCGAGGAGCTCTGAAACAGATTCATTTAGTCACATCATGCATGACTTGGGATTGTTACTCTTAGACAGTTTCAACACCTGTAACTCTCAGATTAATGATTCAGATCAGTGCTACTAGTCAGAACGCGAGCAAACATTATTTCAGTGACATTAATAGAACGTTCATTGAAAGATATCGGGTCTTTAATAACCTTCTTAAAATGTTATCACTAAAACTTTTTTTTTTTTAATGTTATTACTTGTCTCAGGGAAAATTCAAATCTAACATTGCCGTAATATTAGTAAAATATTCACATAACCAGGAAAAACATTTGTTTTGTTTTTTTCTTTTTTTAGAATGTTTTCACAACTTAATGGGAACATAAGCAAAACAATTAATACAGACATTATCATGATTTTTCATTTGCTACTCAAATTTGTCTTGAGTTGACAAAATATGATTTTTGTAAATACTGTTTGGTCTGTATAAATCATCATAGGCTACTGTTTCACAAGAGCCCCTCAGATATTCTCCTGATGTTTGGAGCTGTTCTGGTGAGTGATGTGGTCATGTGGATGTGAATGATTGAATCCTGACCCGTCCGCACTGGTCTGCTCCTCCTGAGCGGCGCTGATGGGCTCACAGTGGTCCTGGAAAGGGTCTTCCTCCTCTTCCTCATTGATGGAGGTCTGTGTGTGAAGAGAAGGCCACTGCAGAGCTCCGCTCTCCTCCGTTGGCTCCACCACGATGGACGGCAGACGCTCCTTCACCGGCTCCAGCTCCGGCTGCTCCGAAGGCTCCGGGAAAATCTGCACAGAACACACGGATCACACTGAGATCAGCCATGTTTATCACGTTGACTCCCACAGTATTTCTTTCCCTACTATGGAATACTTCAAAATACTTTCCGATAATGAGCTGAAAGTATTTACTACAGGTCAGGAACGACTGGGGCTCTCGTGTGGCCCTCTGAAGAGTAACAGCAAAACAAGTTCTAGTGTTTTTAACTTCTGTTCCGTTTCCAAAATGTTAAAATGTTGCAAAAACATTTCTTAGAATGTTCATCGAGTACAAAAAACACCATGAGGACATTCTGAGAATGCTGCTGTTAAAAAGGCCATTATAGCTAAACCTTCCTCTTTTTTTGCAGAGACTGATTGACACACAGTGTCCAGCACAACTGTTGACCTCAGAACATTTTCTCTCAACATTATGAGAACATATATCAAATATTAATAAGGTCATAAGAACGTTCCACAAACATTCTTTTAAGAACGTTTTGCCCAATACTTATGTAACTCTATAAAGTTGTGAGAAGCTGGTTAATACATGCGATGAATGACTGATACCTGATATGATGCATGTTCTCGTCTCCTCTGCAGCTCAACGCTGGAGTTCTGTGGACCTGCGGACATCACACTACACACACACACACCTGTGCTGAGCTGATGCATGTAAGACTGCAACAATATTATGCCATGCAAGCATGCAGTGTAAAGATGCTGTGGTAATAAATGCACAAACAGTCTAATGACAGCCACACGTGTGCAATGACACGCTCTCTCTTTACACAATAAAATCACTGTTTAACTCTGGTGGTAGGCCTGCTGTATCACACTGATTGAAACAGATAGTTTATATTCATTGACTATTGCATTCTCAGGCTTTCTAAGAATACCATGGTTTTAAAAAAATGATGGTCAGTGAGTGTTACCTGTGATTTGGTGAGTTCAGATCAAGTCGCTCAGTCGTTCTGTGTTCAGCTTCCAGTGCGTTTGTCCTCCTGATGTCCTTCTGTCCTTCTGTCTGTGTTCTGTTCCTCTGGAGAGTATTAGCATGCCGAGACAGCAGGATTAACATCTCAGGAGATTAAAGCTTCATATTACACCTGACACCAAACACACACTCACAAACACACACACACAGTGTTGAGGAAAGTTACTTTTACAAGTAATGCATGATTACAATGTTGCATTACTCCTACAAACAAAAGTAACTAAATGAGCTACTTAGTTGCTTTTTATGTAAGGTAGCGCGTTACATTACTTTTGAGTTATTTTTCTCACCTGGGCTTGTTTGTTTGTTTGTTTGTCTTTGGCAAATGTACAGTAAATGTACATTATGTCTCCGCTGTCACACTGGTGTTGGATCATCTACACAGAACTAGAGGGAGACAGAGGACACGCTTTCTTCAGTGCACTCACAAATACAAAAACCTGTCATAAATTGTTCTCAAGTGCTCAATTTTTTTTTTTTTTAAGATGAATTTATATTTCACTGGAGCACAAGACAGATGTGGTTTTTCACAGTGTATCATCTGAGTTTAAAAATGAGCACGATGAGTCAACTGCACAGAAAGAGGAAAGAGAGACGCGCGTGAATAAACAGGAAGAGAAGGACGAGAGAGAAAGACAGAGAAGAGTTAAAGTTCATTCCAACAAACTTCTGTATTTAGAGAAGCTGTGAGTGACCTGGGGTTGATAGCAGAGCAATAAAGAAAGAACAAAATACACAATAACACACACAGAGCAGAGAGAGAGAGAGAGAGAGGCTGAGCAACAAACCAAAAAAGGTCTGGAGCCAGAGGTCTGCCGGCTGGAGAAACACACAGACAGAAACACACAGACGGACTGGGATTCAGGAATCATGGAGCAGGGCTGTGGATGAGCCGGATCTCCGCCATGTCCACGGGCCCCGGGCTCACAGGGGCCGCTCATGGGATGGAGCCGGGTCACGCCAAGGGCCCTGTCAGTCTTCAGACGCTGCTGGATCTGCTGGTGGGAGTTTATCAGGAGTTCAGCTCGGCCGCTCTGCTCAGAGAGAAACACGTGCAGCGCTTCCTGCAGTGGGGTCAGTACCATCTTCATCCTCTTCATCCTCATGTGTGTGTTCATCAGTCAGGGGCTAGAAGGTCATGAAGGTCATGCAATCACAAGACACATTCACCGGTTTTTAAAGGGACAGTTCACCCTATAATTAACATACTGTCATGATTTACTCACACTTTCATTCTATAAAATGATTAATGTTCACTCCCAGAATGAAAGTCATCAGCAAAACGTTCTGGGATGTTAGAATATGCAAAAGTCCTCGTACAAAACTATCGTATGCCTTTAAAAGACCTTCAAATTAGAACATGACTGTTTTCATACTTTAATGATGCTCTTTAGTCATTTGTAAAGCATTTGCTCCTGCTCTCTATCATTGCATGGAAAAGAGCAGCATGTGTTTGGAATGAAATGACAGAACTGATATTTTTAGGTGATCTGTCCCTTTAAGGATCTCACATGTGTGTGTCACAGTGGTATTAAGATAACACTTTTAGAATTCAGTTGTTGATGCACAACAGAACATTCACACACACACACACACACAGTCTCACACACACACACGCAGCAGTGTGAGTGTGTGTTGACACTCTTCTGGTCACACCCTACATGGCCAAGAGAGAGACAGACGGTAGTTCAGAGGGACACACAGACTGCTGGAGAGTCTCTGTTGGACACAGATTTCCATTTATGCTGATGGCAGCCGAATCTCTGTTGATTCATGCGAGGGAAACGGCAAACAGCAGGAAGGAAGTGATGAGATACATACCTGAACTTTTCATATCAACCGTAAAACAGGCCTTGACACAGGAAGTGATGTCACATGTGAAAACTCACAGAGCTTCAGGTCTGAAGTTTACTTGTCACACGCACACAACCAGAAATAGAGATTCAACAGAGGATTATTAAAATGCTGGAAAATGAAAATGAAAAGCAATTTAAACACACAGAACAATCAGACGGCACAGATAATGCAAATGATGCCGGTCAGTGCTGTATTATATAATACGTAGTTGAAGAAAGAGTTCATCCAAAAATGATCCTTCTGTCTTCAGTTACTCTCCAAACCTTTATTTCAGCTGATGATCTGAAAGTATTTGAAAGAATGCTTGTTTACTGTTACCAAACAGCTGCTGGCAGCCATTGAGTTCCATAGTATGGAAAAAAATACAATTGAAGTCAATGGCTACCGTTGACTGTTTGGTTAAACACATTCTTCAAAATAGCCTTTTATGTTCAACAGAAGAAAGACACTCGTCCAGGTTTGGAAGGACACGAGGGATGCTGTATTAACACAAGCTGAACTGGAGCCTATAAATTTGTCAAGGCAAATACTTCTTCCCAGCTAATAAAAATGTTCTGAGAATGTTTTGCTCTCTGAATGTTTAAACGTCCAGTTTTTAAAAATGTTTTTTCTTTGTTATGTGAACATTCCATTTGATACATTAGTTTTGGATGTTCTCTGAAAGTTCTAAAAACTAAAAGTAACGTTTGAAAAATGTTAAATGGATAATCAGCTGAATTAAAAAAAAATCTATAAACAGTGTATAAACAATATTTTGAGAACATTATTAAATTCTCTGCAGTAAAACTGTGTACACTGTTGCCTCGGTCTCGCTCACATTCCTGCACCCACGAGAGCGACTCGAATCCAAGGCTGGAAAACTTGCCTTAAAAAAGACTCAAACATCAGTGTGCTATTCTTAGATTCATCTGTTCTATTTATGCGCAATGCAGTCTTAAAGGGGAACGAGCCGGTGTTCTCTTTGTGATGACCATTCCAGCAGAAACCAAGAGCATCTCCTGTCTGTCTTCAGCTGCCATTTACTTGATTAGGTGCCTTAAAGATCCTTCTCAAATAAAAACATAAAATATCCATAAATTTGACGTTCTCTCTTCTCCAATATTCGCAGCAGAGCCTCTGGTCAGACAGGTGAAGAAGACTCGGATAAGCAGGGATGACTTTGACATCTTGAAGGTGATCGGCCGAGGAACCTTCAGCGAGGTGAGAGGGTTTGTGCAGCTTCTGTTATGAAGCGGATGAGTATTGATATATTGACTGAGGTGTGAATGCACAGGTGGCTCTGGCCCGCATGCGAAACACACAGCAGGTTTACGCACTGAAGATCATGAACAAGTGGAACATACTGAAGCGTGGAGAGGTAAACAACAAAAACTAGTGTTCATCTTCTCTAAAAGCACTTAATCAGAATTATTAAGAGCCATAATAGAGTGCTGTGTGCGCTCAGACGGCGTGTTATCAGGAGGAGCGCGAGGTTCTGCTGAAGGGAGACCGGCGCTGGATCACTGAACTGCATTACGCTTTCCAGGACGACAATTACCTTGTATGTGTCACTTCATACAGCCGTCTCACTGATGCACTGATTCAAGACTAAATCAGATGTACAGTTCTGTCTCTTCATCTTGTCATTCTGGTTTATGAGTGTCTCTCCTCTTGTGCGCTGCAGTATCTGGTCATGGATTACTATGTCGGTGGAGATCTGCTGACGTTGCTGAGTAAGTTTGGCGATCGTATCCCGGAGGACATGGCTCAGTTCTACCTGGCTGAGATGGTGATGGCCGTCGATTCAGTCCACAGACTCGGCTATGTGCACAGGTATCTGTACTGACACCTAAACATGCAATGGTTCGATTCAGAAATTTCTCTAAATTGAATATATATATACGAGTACATAGGATGTTAGATGTTCAGTTTGATGTCTGCTCTCTTCCCGTAGAGACATTAAGCCTGACAACATCCTGCTGACAGCAGACGGTCACACACGATTGGGTGATTTTGGCTCCTGTCTGCGTCTGGAGGATGATGGACTGGTGATGTTTATCAGACGTAAGCCTACATTCAGTCATGTGCCGTCATGTGCTCATATATATGTGTGTATATTCTCAGATCCACTCGTCGCTGGCCGTCGGGACTCCAGATTATCTGTCTCCAGAGATCCTGCGGGCGGTGGAGGGGGGCGGAGCCTATGGCTCTGAATGTGATTGGTGGGCTCTGGGCATCTGTGCGTACGAGATGCTGCTGGGAACCACACCCTTCTACGCAGAGTCCATCTCTGAGACCTACGCTAAAATAATACACTTCAAGGTAAAGGAGCTGTGCTTGAGGATGCAGGGCTGGACGGTAAACGATATTGCGATAAAATGTTGATAATGATTTCTGCTGATCACACTGCTGAAATATAGACAACAGCAGCATTATGTCTACATTTCAGGTACATGCTCACTTAACGAGGGGAACGTCAACTTCGTGGGCTGTCTTTAAAGGGGTCACGATACAAAATACCTGTGAAGCGCCGAGTTAGTCCTCAGTTAAACTGAAACAAGCACAACATGCAGATTTAGATATGCACTTTTATATTCGCACTCGTCCAGATCTAATTCAGTGATGCTTTTGATTCATTCATATGCATTTTGACAAATCCCATGACACTTTGCAGTATATTATTTTAATGTAAAACAAATGCGTGAATATAGATGATGCAAGCACTGACTGGGATTTTTCTGTCTGAACAGGATTATTTTGAGTTTCCTCCGGAGTCGGAGGTGTCCGAGGAGGCACGTTCACTCATCAGCGCTGTGATCTGTGACAGGAGCGAGAGGTTGGGTTCACGGGGCTCCGGGGACTTCACAAAACACCCATTCTTTACGGGTTTGGACTGGAGTTCCCTTCATCTCCTCCCTCCTCCGTACTGTCCTGACGTCTCCAATGCCACAGACACCTCCAACTTTGACGTGCTGGATGACTGTCTGAGCCACACGGTACCAGAGCCATCAGATCCATCACAGAGATGTGAATCAATCTGAGAGTGATCTGACTTCTTCTGCTCTTTTGTTCAGGAGATGCTGAGTGATGTGATGGAGCAAGCACCTGTCGGGCTTCATCTGGCATTTGTGGGCTACTCTTACACAGCCACCAGGTTAGTGACTCTTCATCAACGGCTTTATTGTTGAGCGCAGCTGTAACATATTCTTATGCTGCTGTGATTATCAGAGAGACAGGAGCACTGGACCGCAGCAAGGACATCATGATTGAGATCAACCAGCAGCAGGACAGAGATCAGCTGCACCTCCAGGGAAAACTAGTACGATTTACACTGACTGATGAAAACATGGACAGAATCACAGAATTCACTCAGTAAAATTTTAACTTGTGGTTATTTAAACTTTTCAAATTTCTCATCATAAAATCAAGAGAAATTCAAACAGACAACACAGGATTTCTGAAATAAAATAAAACACGTTTCATAGGGCACTATTATTGTTCAAAATGTACAATTCCCTTTCAAGGGAACTTTAAACTGTGTCCTCTAGGGGTCGCTATGTGTAAACACCTTGTCATAAACCCTTGTCTGAAACATACATTGAAGGAAAACCTACAAGTTGGCCGCCAACAGCCCCTGACATCTCTACCAGTGCGACTATAGAATAAATAGGCACCGGGAGAACACGTCACTCTCTTCTTCATCTTCACTGACTGTTCTGTTTGAAGTGTGCATTTGAACAATGTAAGCGCGATTTTTATCTATCAATCATGGCGACTACTTTTTGTTTGGGTGAATAGCACGAGAGAGAGAAGAGCACTCTCTCTGTGTGCTACCAAGCAGGCCGCCTGCACCATGGGCAGGTCTATGGCGGTCATAGTGGTAACAGAGAGTCATCTGTTGGTAAACCTGGCAGTAATCGTGAAGAAAGAAAGGGGCTTTCTTCTCGATGCTCCGGTTTTGGCTTTCAAACTTTTCAGTACCTCCGTTGAGACGGTAGTCGGGAAGTTCAGGGAGGCGAAGGCCCACTCAGCGGCCTTCAAATCGTTCATTCTACAAGGTCCAGGTCTGAACCCGAACAACATAGGGGTCCTGATCCGTCCTGGTCTGAGGATCAGAGACGGGTACGGGAGGTTAGTGTCACGACTAAGGGACGTGATCCAGACAAGGCATCAGCGCTTTCGTCCAAATCAGAGTAATACTTGAGTATTGATTTTTTCTCTTTTGAGGTTTTACATCTGCCCTTATCTTCCCCTTCCTAATTCCCCTATAACCACCAGCTCTCCACCTGACCGAGGTTAGGTGGGAACTTCTTGCATAACAGTCTCCTATGCTGGACCTATGATGTTTTTGGTTGGTTCTACGGTTTCATAGTGACCACCTTAGTGATGGTCCAGACTAATGGGAGTGCCCCTTGAGCGGGGCTCCAGCACAGGAACCAGGGTGGGTGAGTATGATCTCGAGGGAAGTCGTGGCCTAATGGTTAGAGAATCGGACTCCCAATCGAAAGGTTGTGAGTTTGAGTCCCGGGCCGGCAGGAATTGTGGTTGGGGGGAGTGCATGTACAGTTCTCTCTCCACCTTCAATACCACGACTTAGGTGCCCTTGAGCAAGGCATCGAACCCCCAACTGCTCCCCGGGCGCCGCAGCATAAATGGCTGCCCACTGCTCCGGGTGTGTGCTCACAGTGTGTGTGTGTTCACTGCTCTGTGTGTGTGCACTTTGGATGGGTTAAATGCAGAGCACAAATTCTGAGTATGGGTCACCATACTTGGCCGAATGTCACTTCACTCACTCACTCACTATTGCACTGCAAGAATTTCCTGGATGTCCGGCCAGGTCACCCTGAGGAAACTGTTTCCTCCACTGGAATTTTACCCAGGACCTAGGGACTTTCGACTGGTACTCGGTGTGTTTCCACTGCAGGAACCAGGAACTAAATAAAGTTCCTGGTAAAAAAAATGGGATGTAGTACTTTTCAAAGTTCTGGAACTTTCGGGGGCGGGACTTGGGCGCTAAACATGCTTATTGGTTGAGTTCATGCAACATTGTGATTTCAACCACAATTTATTCGGATCATTTTCAAAATATTACTGTTTTTGTGTCATGAAATGTAATTTTAAAGGTATTTCAGGCGAGAATGTAGTTGTTTAAAACTCAAATCTGTGGTTTATTTATAAAGACATCCACTATTTAAAAATGTGTTTCACCGATCTCAGAGACTGTGAGCTCCACGCGATCAGCGGGAGATCAGTGATCATGTATCCGCCGAGAGCAGCCTCACCTCGGCTAGACCTTCTGATGTGTGATGCTGGCTCTGATGTCTATTTAGCAGACATGGGGACTTGTGACTTGGTGACTTGGACTCGAGTCGACTCGAGTCGCTATTTTTATGACTTGTGACTTGACTTGACAAAAAATAAAATATTTGAGACTTGACTCGGACTTTGAAGTTAAAGACTCGGGACTTGACTTGACTTGAGACACGATGACTTGAATGACTTGAGTGTTAATCACATCATGATTTCAGTTTGAATATAAAATATATAAATTATTTGTAAAAATAAGTGAAAGTGAGTGAAGTGAAGTGACATTCAGTCTTCAATAGCGCCGCTTTCTCCTTGTTTCCAAAGCATTCGGGCAGTTGCGCCCCTGGGGCGTCTGCCGTTGCTAAGCAACCATGACGCGCTCTCTCTCCATGGAGACGCGGAAATTTCAGCAAAGGATAAATGGATTTGCAGCACAAAAAAATCGCTTGCAGTAGCTCTGCTACTAAATTTATTTCAAAATAGCAATCCATATACAGCTATGATCAGCTGTTCCTTCATCTTGGCTGAGCTTTCAACGTTGTTACGGGAAAGGATGAAGCTGAATGTTTAGTTATTGTCACATGTTTTTAACTCGATGGGCGTGCGCATCGCGACAGCATTGCTTCCATTATGAGCGTGCATTCCGCGCACCTACATTGGAAATAACGAACTTGCGCGCGCAAAAGACGAGATATGTGAACGGCCCCTAATGATGCGCTAGCAGGCCGTCAAAAAAACGCATTCCAGGGGCAGCGCTAGGGCTGGGCTAAGGGGGCTTAAGCCCCGAAAACAAATGTGAATAAGACTACAGCTGCCATGATTACCTAATCATGAGAAGTGCATATTACAGTTTTATATATACATATATATACAGTACAGACCAAAAGTTTGGACACACCTTCTCATTCAAAGAGTTTTATTTAATTTCATGACTATGAAAATTGTAGAGTCACACTGAAGGCATCAAGGGCTATTTGACCAAGAAGGAGAGTGATGGGGTGCTGCGCCAGATGACCTGGCCTCCACAGTCACCGGACCTGAACCCAATCGAGATGGTTTAGGGGTGAGCTGGACCGCAGACAGAAGGCAATATGACATATTTTCAGTTGTTTCACACTTTTTTGTTATGTATATAATTCCATATATAATTCCACATGTTAATTCATAGTTTTGATGCCTTCAGTGTGAATCTACAATTTCCATAGTCATGAAAATAAAGAAAACTCTTTGAATGAAAAGGTGTGTCCAAACTTTCGGTCTGTACTGTAGATAACAAAAAAGTGTGAAACAACTGAAAAAAACGTCATATTCATATTCTATACTTTGAGAAAGAGTGTGTGTGTGTGTGTGTGTGAGAGAGAGAGAGAGAGAGAGGAGAAATGTAACAAAGTTTAATGTTGTATGTAAACTGTGTTTGAGAGAGAGAGAGAGAGAGAGAGAGATGTTCAGAGAGGAGTCTGTTGGATGTTTAGCTGTTATTTGTTTTATGGACTCAATGTTGAAAATGTAAAACCTTTCAAACACTGTTGGCAGAAGTGAAAAATTAATAATTTTATGAAGTTACAATTTTGTTTGATTCCATGATGTATTTTACTGAACATGAGTATTTACAATGCAAATCCAAATTATTTTAATTTACTGACAGTTACTTATATCTTGTCTTTTAACTTTATTAAGATCAGATTCTGCAGGTAAAATAACAATATTAAGGTGACTTGACTTGGACTTGACTTGACTTACTACCGGACTTGACTTGGACTTGACTTGACAACTTGTGACTTGACTTGACTTGACTTGCCCAAGAAAAAAATACTTGGGACTTACTTGAGACTTGAAGGTAAGACTTAAGACTTACTTGAGACTTGCACATGTGTGACTTGGTCCCATCTCTGCTATTTAGTGGTTAAACATAAACTATAATTCGTTTTGGGTAAATCTAACAGGTAATCTTTACTCTGTATTCAATTTATCTATATGTTAAAATGAAAATAAAAAGAAGCAATTGCCATAATTTTTTGTTTCATTGTAACGTCTGTATATATACACATTTTCCTGAACTGTACATTTCTGCAGCTGTTATTATGTTTAAATGAAAATGAAAGGAGGCATTGGTATTTGATATCCTATTTAATTTTATTGTATACATACAGTCAGGAAAAGTGCAGTAGCCAAGGCGAGCTGACTGAAGTTATCAAGTACGCTGCTGTTTGCAGAATTACCGGATTTGCGTCATCGCGGACATCACACTCCCGAGTCGAATGAGCAAAGTCTGAACTACCGAGGATGCAAGTCCAAAATTTGCGTACTTTGTATTGAGAAATGAGTGCAGACCTACGTCACCAGACTATTTGCTATTGTTCTGGGTAATTTCGGTGGAAACGCGGCACTGGATATGCCTTCTTGCTGACGCATCGAGCAGGAAGTATAGGTGGCATTTGCAAGAATCTTCTTGTATAATGCGGTCTCAGGTAGTGCCCCCCTCGCCTCAGAGGATTGTATTTGAGCTTGCCGCTCACGTTCGGTTCGGCACCTCTGCGATGCTTAGGAAAATTTAAGTACACACTCTAAGTTCTGTGCACTTTCTGAAATGCATTTGGTGATAAGTGTGCACGTTGAACACTTTGCACACTTAGTCCACATAAGTGGTAAGTGTGCATGCAAGAATCTGCGTACTTTCTGAAATCCTGTACGGAAAGGGTTACGTGCTCAGCTTCATGCCCTTTCTTAATGTGACGTTTGGGGCGGGGCCGAGAGCTGTGGGAATGGAATCGAGGCCGGTGGAGTGATTTGGAAATGAGTGATACCTTCGCCACTCACCGGTCTCGAGTCCCACGGAGGAGAAAAATTAAATGACATGTTCTCCCAGCGCTTCTTTATTCTATAGTCGTACTAGTAGTGACTTCAGGGGCTGTCGGCAGCCAATTATTTTTTTTTTTTCAATGCGTCGGACACGGGTCACGATGAGGCGTTTCCCCATAGCGACCCCTAGAGGACACAGTGTTACATTCGTAACCCGAGACATTATTATTGTTAATAATTTTAATTGATAAAGTTTTATGAGGGAGTCGAATATATGTGCTTTTTGATTATTCAAATTTTATTAAGACATTAGAATGGAATTTAAATGGAAAACAGAATTTGGGAAAAAATAAAACAGATTTTCTGAAATTAGTAGGGAACACAATGATTGTTTTTTTGGTAACGAACCCTCCAGTGCATGCATATAAAACCAACAACAACAAGACACATAATAAAATGAAAGAATAAAAAAATTTACCAAAAAAAAAAGCTATAAATGAACATTAAATGTAATATAGGCAGTATAGACATTTTTACAGGTTATAACATATTTACAGTTTTGTGGATAACAGGAGTAAATATGATTGAGTTTGTAAAATATTGCACTAAGGAAGGCCTTGAGAGGTGTCATCTGTTAACATTAGTGATCTCCATCCAGCAGCAGTCTGAATCAGACTTCGGTGTGAACGTGCTGCACAATCAGGTGTGGCGGCTCAGAGAATCCATCACTGCTGAGCTGACAGCACTTCCTGCACTTCCTGCTGAGCACAACAATCCCCAGCCAATCAGCAGCAGCGCAGATACGGAGCAGAGCGATGCACACGCTTACGAGCTCCAGAGGTACACCAGCATGCACTCAGCTATTACAGTCATATCTGATAATTAATTATGTTATTTAATATGGTAAATATATAAAATTATATTTCAGTATTCGATAAAAATATATTGTTGTATTTCAGTATTCAATGAATATTATAATATTTTATGTATAGGCCTATATGTACTGTGTATATATGTGTGTGTGTGTGTGTGTCATGAAAGTGAAGCTGCAGTAAAGGTCATAAAACCTCTCAATGTAAACAGAAGGGAGCCAAAAAAATAAAAAAATCTAATTATACTTCAAATCAATTAAAATACATTTTCCGCACAGATGTTTTTTTTATCATTTTAGGTAGTTTTTATCATGACTGTATGTATGATCAAGTGTGATCAATGAATCACAATGAATCACTAATGCTCTGACTCATACTCCAAATGAATCACTAATGCTCAGACTCATTCTCCAAATGAATCACTAATGCTCAGACTCATTCTCCAAATGAATCACTAATGCTCAGACTCATTCTCCAAATGAATCACTAATGCTCAGACTCGGGCTCTAAATGGATCACTAATGCTCAGACTCGGCTCCAAATGAATCACTAATGCTCTGACTCATACTCCAAATGAATTACTAATGCTCAGACTCTGGCTCTAAATGAATCACTATTGTGCAGACTCAGACTCTAAATGAATCACTTCTGCGCAGACTCTGACTCTAAATTAATCACTAGTGTGCAGACTCATACTCCAAATGAATCACTAATGCTCAGACTCATACTCCAAATGAATCACTAATGCTCAGACTTATACTCCAAATTAATCACAAATGCTCAGACTCATACTCCTAATGAATCACTAATGCTCAGACTTATACTCCAAATGAATCACAAATGCTCAGACTCGGGCTCTAAATGGATCACTAATGCTCAGACTTATACTCCAAATGAATCACTAACGCTCAGACTCATACTCCAAATGAATCACTAATGCTCAGACTCATACTCCAAATGAATCACTAATGCTCAGACTTATACTCCAAATGAATCACAAATGCTCAGACTCATACTCCAAATGAATCACTAATGCTCAGACTCGGGCTCTAAATGGATCACTAATGCTCAGACTCATACTCCAAATGAATCATAAATGCTCAGACTCTGGCTCTAAATGGATCACTAATGCTCAGACTCATACTCCAAATGAATCACTAATGCTCAGACTTATACTCCAAATGAATCACAAATGCTCAGACTCATACTCCAAATGAATCACTAATGCTCAGACTCATACTCCAAATGAATCACTAATGCTCAGACTTATACTACAAATGAATCCCAAATGCTAAGACTCATACTCCAAATGAATCACTAATGCTCAGACTTATACTCCAAATGAATCACAAATGCTCAGACTCGGGCTCTAAATGGATCACTAATGCTCAGACTCATACTCCAAATGAATCACTAATGCTCAGACTCATACTCCAAATGAATCACTAATGCTCAGACTCATACTCCAAATGAATCACTAATGCTCAGACGTATACTCCAAATGAATCACAAATGCTCAGACTCATACTGCAAATGAATCACAAATGCTCAGACTCGGCTCTAAATGGATCACTAATGCTCAGACTCATACTCCAAATGAATCATAAATGCTCAGACTCGGGCTCTAAATGGATCACTAATGCTGAGACTTATACTCCAAATGAACCACTAATGCTCAGACTTATACTCCAAATGGATCACAAATGCTCAGACTCGGGCTCTAAATGGATCACTAATGCTCAGACTTATACTCCAAATGAATCACTAATGCTCAGACTTATACTCCAAATGAATCACAAATGCTCAGACTCATACTCCAAATGAATCACTAATGCTCAGACTTATATTCCAAATGAATCACAAATGCTCAGACTCTGGCTCTAAATGGATCACTAATGCTGAGACTTATACTCCAAATGAATCACAAATGCTCAGACTCATACTCCAAATGAATCACTAATGCTCAGACTTATACTCCAAATGAATCACAAATGCTCAGACTCTGGCTCTAAATGGATCACTAATGCTGAGACTTATACTCCAAATGAATCACAAATGCTCAGACTCATACTGCAAATGGATCACTAATGCTGAGACTTATACTCCAAATGGGGCACTAATGCTCAGACTCATACTCTAAATGAATCACTAATGCTCAGACTTATACTCCAAATGAATCACAAATGCTCAGACTCGGGCTCTAAATGGATCACTAATTCTCAGACTTATACTCAAAATGAATCACTAATGCTCAGACCTATACTCCAAATGAATCACAAATGCTCAGACTCATACTCCAAATGAATCACTAATGCTCAGACTTATACTCCAAATGAATCACAAATGCTCAGACTCTGGCTCTGAATGGATCACTAATGCTGAGACTTATACTCCAAATGAATCACAAATGCTCAGACTCATACTCCAAATGAATCACTAATGCTCAGACTTATACTCCAAATGAATCACAAATGCTCAGACTCTGGCTCTAAATGGATCACTAATGCTCAGACTTATACTCCAAATGAATCACAAATGCTCAGACTCATACTCCAAATGGATCACTAATGCTGAGACTTATACTACAAATGAATCACTAATGCTCAGACTCATACTCCAAATGAATCACAAATGCTCAGACTCATGATACATTTTAGATTAAACAGGTTCTCCACTTTATACAGAAGGTTACATTTAATCCTTTAACAGGTTTTTACTTCAGGATTTTAGATGTTTGTCTCTCTCTAGCAGTGATCAGTGAAAGACTCTGCAGTAGTTTTGATACAGTGCTGTTGATGTTCTCCAGACGTCTGCACAAAGCCGAGCGCAGGAACAGAGAGCTCGAGCAGGAGATGGTCGGACTGAGAGAGGAGATCTTCAGACTGACCGCCGGCACGGACCAAGGTCGGGAATGATCTGTGATCTGGAATTAGCATTACAGATGTCACGCTGACAGATCATCAGAGATGTGTGTGTGTAATAATATCTGTACAGTGTGTTAGAAGCTCTGCCCTGAGAATAGTGATAAATATCTGGTCAGAAATAGATAATGATACACAACAGAACAACTGCAGGATCACAGACTAGATCTGTCAGCAAGTCCATTGTCAAATTGTGATTAATCACTTGTCTGTATTGCTTGTCTCACTTACAGTGTAAGCCTAATTTAATTATTAGGAATTAATATAGGAAAAAATACAGGATTAGTTTTTATATATATTAAATATACAGTATCAGTCAAACTGTCCACTGATATGAGAAAGCTGTCTGCAACAAAATATGCTCTTTTTATTCTAACTTAAACATACATCACATACATTTGTTCTTAAATTAGTTTTCAGTCCAACATGGTTCTATATACAAGAACAGTTAATAGAAAATGTACATTTTCATATATATATTTGTTTTTGGCCCATGAAGTTGTTGCATGAAATGTTGCATGATGAGACTGGTAATGACTCAGAAGGTTCCTACACATCTTCTGTCTCTGGTTTGATGCTCGCATATTTCCTCACGCTCAGCTGTCCAGCTCACAGTGCTACGAGATCAGTGTGTGTGTGTGTGTGTTTTTGTGTGTGTGTGTGTGTGTCAGTGTGTGTGTGAGTGTGTGTGTGTGTGTGTGTGTGTGTGTGTGTTTGTGTGTGTGTGTGAGTGTGTGTGTGTGTGTGAGTGTGTGTGTGTGTGTGTGTGTGTGTGTGTGTGTGTGTGTGTGTGTGTGTGTGTGTGTGTGTGTGTGTGTGTGTGAGTGTGTGTGTGAGAGTGTGTGAGTGTGAGTGAGTTGTGTGTGTGTGTGTGTGTGTGTGTGTGAGTGTGTGTGTGTGTGTGTGTGTGTGAGTGTGTGTGTGTGTGTGTGTGTGTGTGTGTGAGAGAGAGTGTGAGAGTGTGAGTGAGTGTGTGTGTGTGTGTGTGTGTGAGTGTGTGTGTGTGTGTGAGAGAGAGTGTGAGAGTGTGTGAGTGTGAGTGAGTGTGTGTGTGTGTGTGATTGTGTGTGTGTTGGCAGAGGCCCATCTAACACCTCTCTCTCCTCCAGTCACAGAGCTGTGTGTGTGTCGGCCGCTGCGCTGTCTGGACTCCACGCGGGACGTAAGCCTCTCTTAGCACCTTTAGCATTGCATCTGTCATGGCTGCGTGTCACCTTTATCTGTTATTGTGTAATGATCCGTGTGCGTCATTCCCACAAGTGTCAGTTGCATTGTCCCCTGAAAGCTGATTGACTTACCTGATGTCTGTAGAGCTCAGTGACGCCCCCTGCCTGCCATTACCCGCTAGTGACACCCCTGCACCGCCACCTGCTGCTCTTCAACAGGGTAAGTGCACCTGGCCTAGGTGCTTACATGCACGAGCCACAACAGTACTGAGTTAGATTTCAAAATCAAGATAGCTTTATAATTAAATTGTTTTAGTCTTTGAAATGGTTTCTCAGTCTAACTTTCTAATAAATGCGCCATTGTGCATATTGTGGCTCTGTCACAAGTCACTACAAGTCTCTATTTATATCTCTCTCCCATTATACTCTATTTTGTTATCCTGATTGCAACCAAATAGTCATTCACATTTCATTATTAGCATTCAGCATTTTTGATACCTGTAGACAAGGTTTGCACAATATTAGAAAATAAATTGGAAAACTGACATTGCAATATTTGATTATCTGTGATATATATTTCAGTATGGAAAAAAACTGATGACTTTAATTTTTAACAGATCATTTGAATGACTATATAGGTAAATAATACCTATATTTGGAAATAATTATCATCTGTAAACCTGAATAAAATATAAAATAATTTTTAAAAAAGCGGAAAATTACTTTGCACTCTGAAGACTTAAAAAATATGAAATATTTGGGTTCCCCATAGCGTGTCACACATGGTGAGAGATTAAAGGGAAGCAGAGATTTCCTATATTTAACCAGAAGTAACTGTCTCCATCAGTGAGTCATCTGGTAAACGTGTTTGATTGACAGGTGCGGATGCCGCAGGTGAGGAGTGAGTCGTATCTGCTGGTTTGTGTGAAGAGGACTGAACTGCCGCTGTGGGAGCAACACTGCAGATCTGATCTGTCCTGAAGAACAGACACTAGATAGTCTACTCTACTGTGCAATAGTCTGATCTCTTCCTCTCTATTCTTCAGTTCCAGACTACAAAACCTTTTGAGCATCACGGCCACATAATTCAGTCTGCACACTGAATTCATTTGATTCAGCATTGATGTTTACATTCACACCAAACCGTTTCAGCTCCATATTCTGGTTGCACTCATATTCCGAATATGATGTTTATATGCATAAATATAGTAGTTTTAGGCCTGCTCTACACATGCACATTACATTTCTTTCTATTGTCCAAAAGATTTCCTAAGAGAGAGTATATGCTGCCATTGGTTTGCAGTATGTGCTCAGCTTTTTTATCAACCATTTTACATAATTTAATTAAGATTCAAACCCTTCAGAAATGCCCAACAACTTGATCGACTATTGCAAATGTCGATAATAATAAGTGGTAATATAAATTTCCATTCGTTAATACCTACAGCTAAGCATGTAAGCATCCATAATTCTTTCATTGGATTTCCTGAATAAGGTGTTTACATGCAACACGTTTCTCATTAAAGCAGGGTTATTCCAGAAGTGGGAACCAGATTTTTGAGAATTTAAATATTGTCTTAAACTGAATCAGGCAATCAGTGTTTCGTATGAGTCTCCATACTAATCTGAATATTGCCAAATTCTGATTAATATCAGAATATTGATGTACTTGGCTGTAAATGAAAAACTGTTTGCCTTACGTGAGTCCGAATCTGCACTGAGATTAAAGTAGTTTTGTCCCCTGCGCTTCAGACGTCAGGTGTGTGTGTGTGTGTGTGTGTGTGTGTGTGTGTGTGTGTGTAGGTTTATACTCACAATAACAGAAGCACCACTCGCTGAGTGCCGTCTTATAAATTACACATGTTTGTGTGCATGACATGAGTTCAAACTTTCATATTCAACATCATTATTTACCAGAGATATATTTTGTACAAAACAAGTTGTTTTAACCATGAAAACTATTTAAGAGTGATTAACTTAGAAATAAAGTTGGCTTATTTATTTAACACAGAGTGAGTTATTTTTCTTTTTCTTGGAAAGATGTGTCCGTTAGTTAAAGGTTTGCTTCAAAGTTTAAATGGCTTAATATAGCTTCTGACCATTTTAAAATAATAAAAAAAAATTTACATTCTCACCCTGCTATAAAAATCCAGGTTAAACCAGCCTAAGCTGTTTTGCTGCTCTAAGCCTGCAAAGTGTTTTTCCAGATGTCACTAACATCCGAGGATATATTTCAGAAGTTTTGTTTTCATAACTATAGTGAGTGGGTGTACTCTTTAATTAACTACTTTAATTAACTAAATTAAGTGGGTGTGGCTTCTTTCCTTTAAATCGAGTGGGTGTGGTTTCTGTACTTTAAATGAAGTGGGTGTGGCTTCTGTCCTTTACATTGACTGGGTGTGGCTTCTGTCCTCTGTATGATGTAGTTGAGGCTTCTGTCCTTTAAATTGAGTGGCTGTGGCTTTTGTCCTCAGTATGATGTAGGTGTGGCTTCCGTCCTTTAAATGAAGTGGGTGTGGCTTCTGTACTCAGTGTGAAGTAGGTGTGGTTTCTGTGCTTTAAATGAAGTGGGTGTGGCTTCTGTACTCAGTGTGAAGTAGGTGTGGTTTGTGTCCTTTAAATTGAGTGGGTGTGACTTCTGTACTCAGTGTGATGTAGGTGTGGCTTCCGTCCTTTAAATTGAGTGGGTGTGGCTTCTGTCCTTTAAACTGACTGGGTGTGGCTTCTGTCCTCTACATGATGTAGGTGTGGCTTCTTTCCTTTAAAATGAGTGGGTGTGGCTTCTGTCCTTTACACTGACTGGGTGTGGCTTCTGTCCTTTGTATGATGTAGGTGTGGTTTCTGTCCTTTAAATTGAGTAGGTGTGGCTTCTTTCCTTTAAATTGAGTGGGTGTGGCTTCTGTCCTTTACACTGACTGGGTGTGGCTTCTGTCCCCTTATGATGTAGGTGTGGTTTCTTTCCTTTAAATTGAGTGGGTGTGGCAACTGTCCTTTACATTGACTGGGTGTGGCCTCTGTCCTCTGTATGATGTAGGTGTGGTTTCTTTCCTTTAAATTGAGTGGCTGTGGCTTTTGTCCTCAGTATGATGTAGGTGTGGCTTCCGTCCTTTACATTAAGTGGGTGTGGCTTCTTTCCTTTAAATCGAGTGGGTGTGGTTTCTGTACTTTAAATGAAGTGGGTGTGGCTTCTGTCCTTTACATTGACTGGGTGTGGCTTCTGTCCTCTGTATGATGTAGGTGTGGCTTCTGTCCTTTAAGTTAAGTGGGTGTGGCTTATTTCCTTTAAATTGAGTGGGTGTGGCTTCTGTCCTTTAAATTGAGTGGGCGTGGCTTCTGTCCTAAGTATGATGTAGGTGTGGTTTTTGTCCTTTAAATTGAGTGGGCGTGGCTTCTGTTCTCAGTATGATGTAGGTGTGGTTTCTGTCCTTTAAATTGAGTGGGTGTGGCTTCTGTACTCAGTGTGACGTGAGTGTGGTTTCTGTCCTTTAAATTGAGTGGGCGTGGCTTCTGTCCTATAAATTGTGTGGTTGATTATTCTGTCCTCAGTATGGACGTGGCTTTTCCCTCTGGATAGAGTGGGTGTCGCTTCTGTCATATAAATTGAGTGGGTGTGGCTTATGTCCTCAGTATGGAGTGGGTGTGGCTTTGTCCTCTGAATGGAGTGGGTGTGGCTTCTGATGATCAGCTGTCAGTTTCAGGTTGAGTTTCTGATGGTGAACATGGTACTCCCCCTAGTGGTGAATCCCAAGCCATGGATGTTTTTGACTGTTTGCTGACTGCAGAGACTAAAGCCCTTTCTTTGTATCCTTTTTTGTAAGCGAAATATTTTTTTGAAGATTTAAAGTTAATATTTCAATAATTTATCAACACTTTCACGTTCACAGCTCTCATAACACTATGCAGGAAACAAATAAAATAATATTTTTGTGTGTGTGATTTATTTTTATTGTTTTTAGTTTTACATTTTTCACTTATTAATATTTCTTATTTTATTAATTATTAGCTTCTCATAAGCTCATGAAACCTAGTTTGGGAAACCTTGCTTTAATGAAATAATTCATCCTAAAGACAGGATTATGTCATCATTTACCTTCATGGAATAAATATAGACATCATTTAGAGATATTGTGTGGAAATATTTTATATTAATGATAAATGATTAATATTTTATGTAACATTTGAGATTCATGCTCTCATTTATTAAAATGAAAATGGAAAAATTTTTATTTTAAAATTATTTTTCTGTAGCAATCTTTTGTCTTTTGTGACTTGTATAATGCTGTATTCCTTACTGTCTTTTTATAAAGACTCTTTTTTTTAAGTCAAGTCACCTTTATTTATATAGCACTTTAAACAAAATACATTGCGTCAAAGCAACTGAACAACATTCATTAGGAAAACAGTGTCAATAATGCAAAATGATAGTTAAAGGCAGTTCATCATTGAATTCAGTGATGTCATCTCTGTTCAGTTAAATAGTGTCTGTGCATTTATTTGCAATCAAGGCAACGATATCGCTGTAGATGAAGTGTAGCAGTAAGAAATTACTTGTCATCCAGTTTTTTATATCGACTAAGCAATCCATTAGTTTTTCAAATTGGTGTGTTTCACCGGGTCGTGGAGAAATATAGAGCTGATTATCATCAGCATAACAGTGAAAGCTAACACCATGTTTCCTGATGATATCTCCCAAGGGTAACATATAAAGCGTGAAGAGTAGCGGCCCTAGTACTGAGCCTTGAGGTACTCCATACTGCACTTGTGATCTATAGGATACATCTTCATTCACTGCTACGAACTGATGGCGGTCATATAAGTACGATTTAAACCATGCTAATGCACTTCCACTGATGCCAACAAAGTGTTCAAGTCTATGCAAAAGAATGGTCAATTGTGTCAAACGCAGCACTAAGATCCAATAAAACTAATAGAGAGATGCACCCACGATCAGATGATAATAGCAGATCATTTGTAACTCTAAGGAGAGCAGTCTCAGTACTATGATACGGTCTAAATCCTGACTGGAAATCCTCACATATACCATTTTTCTCTAAGAAGGAATATAATTGTGTGGATACCACCTTTTCTAGTATCTTGGACAAGCATTGAAAGTGTCTTAAAATGTCTTCAAACTGTTAAATAGCTGCTCACATCAAATAATTAGATATACATATATTATAATATGTTCATAAATTGTTTAGATAAAAATTCATTATGAAATGAAATGAAATATACTTTATTGTCCCAAGTAGGGAAATTATACAATACACTGTTCAAAGAATAAACTAAATGAGTGGTATTAAAATATTTTAAGAAAGATTTATTTGAATTTATTCTGAAAACAGTTGAACAGATTGCAGTGAACAGAATATTTTAGAAAAATAGTATGTGAAATAGCACACATTATGTAAAATTATATATTCACAACAGAAGATTGTTACATTGTTGTCATCTCTACTGCATGTTTTATTCCTCAAGTGCCAAAATAATGATGATAATGTTGCGTGTTTAATGTCATGCAGGGTTTCTACGGGTCTTAAAACATCGGAATTCACCCTTCCACAAATTAAAGCCTTAAAAGTTTGTAAATCAGAGCAGAAAGTCTTAAATGCATGAACTGCTAAAAAAAAGAATCTTCCTCAGTATTTGTGTCTTGTTTTCCAGTGCAAATATCTAAACATCCTTAAATCAACAATAATTTACTGGAGATGAGAAATTAAGATATGAAATATCCTGTGCGTAGTATGCATGTAGTGTGCTTGCATCATGCATGCACACACTAACAGCACTGTTGTGCTTCACATGTAGAGTCCTGCAGCCGGGTACAGCATGAAGGGGGCGATGCTGTGCTGCGAAGGGCTCTCCAGCATGTGTTTGCGGTAATAACGGCGCAGGGCCGGGCTGCTCGGGTGCTGCTGTCTGACATGGAGGAAGTACTCATCCGGTCGGCTGGAGGTGAAGCCACAGTCCTCACACACGAAGATCTTGGAGCGCCGCTGGCGGTAAGCGTACTGCTGTCGCATGCCGTGGATTTTCCGCAGGTGAGACTCCAGAGAGCAGCGCTGCGTGAAGGCCTTCTCACACAGATCACAGCGGTACGGACGGATACCTGCACACAGAGAGAGAGAGAGAGACTAGTCTGAAAACCTAGAGAGCGTCAGCTTACTGTTCATTCAAATCAGGGTTAGTACAGCAGTATGCACGCGCAGTATACTTCTAGCCAATCAGCAGAAGGGGCGTGTCCACTCATGACGGGGGAGGTGCCTGTGCTGTAGTGTTCGTTAATTTAGGGGCGGGGCTATCAAGATAGGGGTGGGGTCCTATTAGTTAGGTGCGTGTTTGTTTTGATGAATTCAAATATTAACAGCTTTTTTCAGAAATCACTTACTGCACCTTTAACTGTTTAACCTGTTTGGTTAATATATATATATATATATTAGATTACACTTTTTTTGTAACATAACCTGATTACTTTTGGATTACATTTGTGCTAACCCTTATTTGAGATTACATATATTGAATTAGCCTATTCTTGTACTATTTTGACAGATACAAAGAAAAAAATATGTTCCAAAAAATATATTCTTATTCTACATACTCTGAACAAGAGCCACAATAGCTACTTTTTCACGTGCAATGTATGGAAAGTTATTACTTAAAAAATATTGTGCAGCACAACTGTGTTCAACATTGATAATAATCAGAAATGTTTCTCGAGCAGTAAATCATCATATTATCATGATTTCTGAAGATCATGTGACACTGGAGACTGGAGGAATGATGCTGAAATATATTGTTTTTGTTTATTTTAGTTTTAGTTCTTTTAGTACATCAAGTTAAACTGAATGAAAATGTTTGGCAACTAGCTGAAATAAAGAGTTTTTGATATTTTATTTGCGTTACCAGGAAAGTCTCGGTGTGAGTCTGAGTGATCTCACCGGTGTGTGTTCTCATGTGTCTCTTCAGGTCGAAGGTGTCGTTGAAGCCTTTCCCGCAGAACCGGCAGGGGTGTCTCTTGATCATACTGTGGCACTTGAGGTGACGCGTCAGCATGCGCTGCAGAGGAAACACTTTATGACACACGGAGCACAGGAACTCTGACGAGCCGCTGGGTTCACGCGCCTGGAAGCAGAGCGAGAGACACATGAGCTTTCTGAAGATCCAGGACCAAACCCTGAGGATCTGAAGGAGCTTCACCTTGTTGAGCGACGCTGAGGCCAGCGCAGGAGGAAGAGGAGGAGGAGGAGGATGAGGATGAGGAAGAGAGCTCTGAGAAGCAGCTGTGTGTTTGTGCTCACACACTGACTCCAGAGCAGCGCTGGGAGTCCGGACAGACGCTGAAACACACACATTACACAGTTACTGACTGACATTTGTTTCCCCTAGGTGTTTTAATTAGGTTTTTTTAGCAACAAAAATAATAATAAAAAGTACAGAAGCAAAGCATAGATGTAACCACTTAAATAAACCAATAATAATAATAACAATCCTATACAAAATAAAAGCCAGAACCCGAAAAAAAACCAGTAGTAAAAGATGAAAACTATTTAAGCTGAGGACTTTGAGGATTTTGGATTAAGAAATGAATCTCTTTCGCTGCTATTATATATTTCGCTCTGACACATATCCCTTTTGTAATGCTTCTTTGTTTCTAAAATGTTTAAATAAATCATTTAAAAAAAGAAGTTAATTTCTTTCATGAATGAAAGAACAAACCCCAATCGTTTCCTAAACGTTTGTCAACAACTCTTGATTGAAAGTCTTTGTTCTCACTCGATCAAATAAAGCCCAGAGAGTGTGAGAAGAGTCTCTTAGTCAACAGAGTGACATCTGAAGCTCTAAAATCATGTTTAATAAAGTATTTCCAGATCAGGAGAAATAAAGCACTTATAGGAGACAATAACTCTCATCCAGTAAGAGTCTAGAGAAATGTTTGAGATCTGACTTCACAGCAAATCTCAGCACAGTTTGGGTTTTCTTAAATATTGACATAAATACAGCATTTTGCAAACATTTTGGATTCATTTGGATTTTAACTGTTTAAAAATCGATCATCCTCCCCACTCTCTTTCTTCTGTAAAACACTATTTGAAGAAGATTTCAGACTTTTTTTGTGATGATATTGATTCTTAAAAATCAAGAATCGGTTCTGTTTTCAGTTGATGAGAGAACAAAACTGAACATCAGAAGGTGTTGAAATCAATCGTGAATCATGTAATCGAACAGTAACCTCACATTTCCCTCAGGAAAGACTCAAGACAGTCAGCTAAAACAATAACTCTGGACAAGAGCATTATGATAAACATGCACTATATTACATATATTCATGATTTTACTGAACATTGATATTAATGCATGTTTGAATAAACCATGAAACCATGTTTAAATGTTAATATTTCAACAACAAACTAAGGGACATTTTATTATCACTAACAGAATATTGTAGACAAATATTGAGTAGCCTAATAATCAAATTATTAAAATAGAATTAAACATAAAACACAATGTTTCTTTTATGATTAAAATAGAATAATTATTTTATTTCAATGATAAAATTGCAATGTAATTAAAAAGTTCTTATGTTAATTTTTATTAAGCAAAAATAAACGAATAAAAATAGAGTAGTGTACCGACTGACATGGTTTGTTGTATTTGACAGCATTACTCGAGAGAGATTTTTTTTACTGTATCTGATAGATGAATCAAAATGAATCGATTTCAAGCATGTGAATCGAAATCTCAATAAACCCAACCCTGCAACCAAATCACATTGGACCGCATTGGCTTTCACTGAATGGACAGTGAACGCAGAAGAAGTCCAGTTAGGTTCGGACGCCGCGAGGAGAACAAATGAAGATGGATTGCTGATTTTTTCATTATTCTCAGATGTGGTACCTGTGTGAGGACTGAAGCAGGGCTCCGGCTCCGGCTCCGGCTCCGGCTCCGGCTCCTTCCACTGCCATCCAGCGCAGGCCGACTGCTTCCTCTTGACCAGGAACGAGCGAGGCATCTTCAGACCGCCTTGGACTGACACACAGCTCTGCTTTACAGCTCAGTGTCTAGAGAGTCAATCTGAGAGCGGATGATTTCCATATCTCTGGAGAGAAGCTGCTTTAACTGCTGCTCCACTGGTTTGCATGGCAGGTAGAGAGAATCTGGGCTCCTCATTTAACTGGACCTGCCATGCAAATGGTCCTCCGGCGGCGCGGAGCTGAAGGGCACAGCATTCACAGCCGCACTGCTAGGAAAATGTTGCTTTTATTTCACGTTCCAGTTGATTGTCTGTCAGGTTTATGTCACCTAACCTGGGACAAAGGCAATTCAAATGGGCTGCTTTACTGTTGACTATCTGTTAACCTCCCGGTCGAAGGGCTTGAATGGCTTTCTCCAGTCCTAACAGGTGTGCTTTTCTTCTGCTTCGCCATCAGTTATCTGTCAGTCTAACCGCATCCCGCACTTTAATGCACCGAGTGACAAAAACAGTGCAGATCAGCTGCTGGATAGAGACGGACGCATCTGCATCGCAGCAGGGCTATAAGAGTTAACTAAAAATAAAAACATCATGATCTAAAAAAAAAAAATTTCACATTTCTCAAATACTGCATAGACATTTAAAAAGTGAACTGAGTTTAAGTTGAAGCACTAAACTGGAAAATAAAAGCTGTCATAACAAAAGAACACAAAAACTGACATTATCTGAAAATAATGCTGAATAAATGTTAACGCTGATATCAAAAAACAATTTAAACATTATATTTAAGCTATTTACCAAGGCCACATGTCTTATTTTCATCTAGTTTAAACTGATGTACTAAAATAACTACGGTTAAAACTGAAATAAAAATGAATATAAACTTTATAGACATTTAAAAACAAAGCTGAATGACTAAAATTAATAACTGGAAATACGTTAAAACTAAACTGAAATAAAAAAATAATTAAACAAATAGTAATATTAAATAATAATAATTATTATAATGTATTTACATTTATTTAATTTGGCAACATTTCTCATTTTCATTTAGTCTAAGTTGTTGAACTAAAATGACTAAAACTGAAAAAAGAAAAAAAAAACATATATATAGAGACATCTCAAAAAACGAACGTAAAGTTTAAGTTGAAGCACTGAAATATAAAACTGAAATACAAAAAAACTAAAATAGTAATATTAAAAATAAAATAACATTAAAATGGAAAATATAAAAAATAAAATATTTAAATAAATACAATAGCTATTTGAAATAAAATAATGTACAAATAAAAACAATAGTGTCTTAGTGATCTTAGCGTCATTGTGTCATTATGCAAACGCAGTGTGATTTATGCAGAACTCAGAGGGAGAAATAGATATTATAGATTATATATATTCGTGATGTTTGATGTTCTGCTGCTGAAGGACACCCAGGTACACTACACTAGATACCGTCACCCACACACTTGCTGTAACTGTATGCAAATCTGTTCAGAGAGAGAGAGAGAGAAAGAAACAGAGACAGAGAGAGAGCGAGAGAGAGAGAGCACCGTATACAGCTGACATGAGACACACTTCAAACAGTCCACACCGCACCACACACTCATTTGCATGTTTCTTTGAGCACTGACCTGCTCGGACATGAAGAAGGGCACCGTGTTTGACTGGAAAATGTCTCTGTTTGTAATGTGAACCACACCCGCTGACACAAACAGACCTCCACACTACAGCTCCAGACGCTCTGTGCATCAGCACCAATGTCTCTTTAAACACGTGTTTAATGTTTCCAGTGAAGAGTTTTTACAATGATTATAAACCACTCGAATCTGAATCAGATTTTGAAGAATATATGGCAGATTTGTGTAAATTGGAGCACTTTCTGACTTTACAATCATATATTTGACCTCAAACTGATTGCTTCATTTATTTTACTATAAGGCCTCTATGAGTTTGTTTCTTCTGTTGAACACAAATGAAGATCATTTGAAGAATGTTGGTAACAGCTGGTGGTAGCCATTGACTTCCATAGTATAGAAAATGAAAGTCAATGGCTACCATCAACTGTTTGGGTATACATTATTCAAAATATATTTGGTGTTCATTTGAAGAAACAAAATCATACAGGTTTTTGATCGTTTGAGAGTGGGTACATGATGACAGGATTTTTATTTTTATTGTTGGATGATCTATCTATCGCTTTTAAAACATGTTTTCATGTGTTTTATTAATGCATAAAGTCACACGGATTATAATGAACCGTGAAACTGTCTTTAAGCACAACCATCTTTACATTCAATTCTAACGCTTTAATAATAGCATCGCACTGACTCCAGTTCAGTCTGGTCGGGAGTCAGTGCTGTGACGTCACCGTATGCAAAGCAGCCGAGCAGAAGACACGCCCACATCTGCTGCGCTTCCCTGCTTTTTTCAGGCATGTTTTATTTGTATACAAATCAGTTCACTTTCTATACTTTATCTCTACTTTAGTTTGACCGGTTTGTGTTTGTGTGAATCATTTCACTGCCAGTGAATCTCGAGTCACCTGTACAAATGTTTGTTAAGGCATGATAAAGGAAATAGAAACAAAGGAATTTAACTCTTTTTTTTTAAGCAGAGTAGTTTGTTCGACTTCTGTAAATAAGAGAAACTGCATAAGTTCAAATAAAATGATAACAAATACTATACTTATAACAAACTCTTTCATTAAAAACAAAGTGGACACTGTTAGAAGAGAGCTGGCATGTGTTTCCACAAGAGGTCAGCAAAGAGCTTTGAAGACTAATAGAGAGAGCTACAGACAGATGATGTCTTCAATGATTGTTAATACTCAGAGATCGTTCTGGAAAGCTTCTCGTTAACAGAACCTCCGTTCAAAGCTGTTATCGGACTTCTGTTCTCAAAACGTTTCATCAGCGTTAATGGAACGTTTGTGTCTAATGTTTTTGAAATGTTTCCACTTGTGTCAGAACTTTCAAAGAACATTAAAAAATAACGCTCCTGCATGTTTGAAAAATGATAAGATGGAAAGTTCCCAGTTCTCGTAAAAAAAAATATATATATATATATTCTAAAAAAAAATCAGTGTGTGTGTGTGTGTGTGTGTGTGTGTGTGTGTGTGTGTTAGGTCTTCTGGAGATGTTCTTCACTCTTGTCAGTCAGTCAGTTCTTCTCAGATGAAGCTCACTCTTGTTCAGCTGGTCGTGTGTGTGTCTGATCGTGTTTTTCTCTTTTGAAAACCAGGAAACTGTTCGATGTTGAGCGGATGTTGAGTTTCTCTCTCAGCGCGTGATCGATCTCCATCAGTCATGAGGTGAGTCAAAACTACGATAATTCCACTCGAATTGTGTTTCAGAAACTCCCCGTGAGTTTTATTAAATGTTCCTGATGACTGACGTGTAAATATGAGCTGTTATTGAGTCGATTCAGCATCTGAACTGTATTTCTGAACTACAGAAGAATCTTTTTTGAGATGTTTCTAACTCTCATCAAAACTCGAGTGCTGATGTTCAGTGTTTTTCGCCATAATTCGAGACACTGGTGATCTCTTCAGAACAGCATCGGTCAGCTCAGGTCAGAGGTTCAGTTCATCATCATCATCTTCATCAGAATCATGAGGAGTTTGCTCAGGCCCATCAGCACTTATCTTGTCTTATCCTGATGGGGCAGAAATATAAATATGTATTTTAGTGAACTCTGTGAGTAACTTTCTGCTCTGTGAGTGAGTTCATCAGAATGATCAAAAATCATTTCATTTCTGACACACTTTGACTTTCATCTGCTTCCTGCTTCATTCTGCACCATTGAGGAAGTGAAGCAGCAAACTCACCCTCAGTGAACCAGTTAACTCTGATCTTTCTACTACTTTACCATGCACACACACACACACACACACACACACAAAACACAGACTCACACACTCACACATACACACACACACACACACAAAACACAGACTCACACACTCACTCACACACACACACACACTCACTCACACGCATGCACACACACACACACACACTCACACGCATGCACACACACACACACACACACACTCACACAGACACACACACACACACACACACACACACACACACACACATACAACTATTTGAAAATCTGGAATCTGAGGGAGCAAAAAAATCTAAATATTGAGAAATTCATCGTTAAAGTTGTTCAAATGAAGTTCTTAACAAAGCATATTACTAATCAAACATTAAGTTTTGGTATATTTACGGTAGGAGATTTACTAAATATTTTCATGAACACAACCTTTCTTTAATATCCTAATGATTTTTGGCATAAAAGAATTAATAATTTTGACCCATACAATGTATTTTTGGCTATTGCTACAAATATACCCCAGAGTCTTGAGACTCTGCTCCAGGGACACAATGACCTTTTTTAGTTGTAAAAGTTTAGGAAGTTTTCTGTGTGGGTTATAGTTAGATTACAGTATTAATAAGCTGTCCATAACAGCAGCAGAAGTCTATGCAGTGTCCTCATTAGGTCAGATTAGATTGATGGGACTGTATTGATCAGGTGTAGAAGTGACCATGAGATAGTTAGTGTTTGAAGATGAGCGTGAGGTTCACAGTCAGTCATCAGACGCTTCTCTCAGCCAGAAATACTCTCGGAGCTCATGAAAGCAGCCTTGTGTTTGCATAAACTTTAATAAGTAATCTGTGGCAGAAAAACCCAACAAAGGAAGGAAGTATCTACCCAGCTAACAGAAAATACTCTTGTAACGAATGCTTTTTGAAAAAAAAAATGTATGTGCATATATATATATATATTTCGAGAACATTATTAAATAATGGATCACACTGTTAAGGGTAGGTTCATCACTTACGAACAGCACGTGTGAGTCTCTGTGTGTTTTCAGTAGATGTATGAAGTTCACAGGTCTTTGTGCATCTTTACTTTGCCTGGGATGACTCTCAGTCAGATGCAGATGTGATTTGTGGTGTTTTCGGCGCGGTTGATTGTTAGTAGCTCTGATCAGAGGTGGAGCTGTCGTATTTGAGGGGAAGTCAAGTATTGTATCACGCCGTTTAACTGAGTGTTGCACAGGAGGACAGACTAGGTTTCCCACATCCTCTCTCTCACACACACACACTGCGGCACATGAGCGGCGTGTGTGAGAGCATCTGTGTGTTTGAAGCATGTGTGATCAGGTGTGTCTCTTGTCTTTTGATGACCAGCTTCATGTTTTAATCAGATGCTGAAAAAGATTAAACTGTACAGTTGATCTCTTAAGTAGATCTCAGTTGACTCCTACAGTTTTACACTAAACCCCAATCTCTCAACCAAATTCTCACTAGCTTAAAGCCATTTGTGGAATAAAGCACTCTTTCAGCTAAACCCTAAACACGTTCACGCAGTTAGGCTCTATTTGCAAATCTCATGCACTCTTTTTGCAAAACTCTAAACACATTCTCATTCACTTAAACACATTTTTACTGCAAAATGCTAAACACAAGCAGCAAAAGTTAAATGCAACTAAAGCACAGTTGGCATCATTTACAGACATCGATTTTACAACTGCACAACTTACAGTATTTGAGTGTACTGTAACATCAGAAAAACTGTAAAATGACGTTTTTTTGGTGCCTCAACAAATGCTTTTCATTAGTGCTTTTGTCATTTCCCAATATATCTAAGCATTTTTAAATTAACATACAGGTGATTAAAAAAAAAGATCAAAAAGAATGAGTTTATGCTTAAAATGAGAACACTATCACAGCCCTGCAGCTAATGTGCTGAATGAATCCAGTTCTTGTTTCTGACTTATTTTAAGCTGCTAATTCCAAAAAAGTGTCTGTTTTGCTCTTTCACAGCACCAGTTATTACAAAATATGACACATTTTGTAGCATTTTGTATTTAGTTTGTGCGGTCCTCTTAATCAGCAGAAAAACACAGCAAACGGGTGATTCCTGTCAAATCTGAGCCCGATTACAACTATGTGCTCAGTTTTTTACATGGATGACATTAATTGATGCTTAATCCTGATTTTAGCATCAGAATTGTGTCCGGTGACAGAAGAAAATGCAAACATTGACCTAAAGATTTCTGCTGCATCTGTGGGTGTTTTTGTAAAAAAAAATATTTTTACAGATTTTATGTTAAATCATGTATTTTAAATATTTAGTATTATTAAAACTTTTGCCATTTGACAGTTTTTTGTTATTTTTATAAATGCTTTAAAGCTGATACATATATACAAATTTACAACATACTATAGACCTCAGCCACATCAAATTAGGTTATTTTAGGCAAATCAGCAGATGTTTTAAGCGATATCAGACAGTGCTTAAGTGTTTTTAAATGTTATCAGTTTTAATGTAATTTTTTGTGATTTTAAGTGTTATCAGACAGTTTCTATGCATTTTTAAGTTATCAGTCCGTTTTATGTGTTTTAAGTGTTTTTAAATGTTATCAGACCTTTGCTAGGCATCGGTAGGTGTTATCAGACCGTTTTTAATTGTTTTTAAATGTTATCAGAACATTTTAAGTTTTATCAGACAGTTTTTTAACAGTTTTTAAATGTTATCAGTAAGTTTTAGGTGTTTTAAGTGTCATCAGACAGTTGTTTAAGAGTTTTTAAATGTTAATTCAGTTTTAAGTGTCTTTAAGTGTTTTTTTCAGTGTCATTTGACAGTTTTAAAATGTTTAAAGTTGTTTTAAGTGTTATCAGACAGTTTTAAAGAGTTTTTAAGTGTTATCAAAATTTTAAGTGTCTTAAGTGTTATTTGATGGTTTTTAAATATTTAAGTTGTTTTAAGTCTTATCAGACAGTGTTGTAAGAAAAAATATTTTGTTTTTTCTTTAAATTAAGTAGATTTTTCTGTCTCTAAAACTCAGTGAACAGTTTCTCAGAAAACAATGCCATTGTGTATCTCCAGTAAATGCATCTTAATTCAAGATTTTCCAGAGCGTGTAATTTGACGTCCTCTGGTTGATTCTGTCATGTTGTATTGTACGGAGTGAAGCACAGCTGCAGGTTTCCAGACTGAAGTCTCTGTTCAGTGTCTGATCTTCATGTCGTGTTTGCAGTGAACAAAGCATCTGTCAGGCGCGGGCCACCGTCATGTTGTACGATGACGGCAGTAAGCGCTGGTTACCGGCTGGTTCTGGTGCTCAGGCCATCAGCAGGGTTCACATCTTCCAGAACCCCAGTAACAACAGCTTCAGGGTGGTGGGACGCAAACAACAGGCCGATCAGCAGGTAACTCTGACTTATACCATTAAAACCTGTGCCTAATGTGTGAGACGAGATTTGATCTCTGTGTGTCTCTTCAGGTGGTCATTAACTGTCCTCTGGTCCGGGGGATCAAGTATAACCAGGCCACTCCTACGTTCCACCAGTGGCGGGACGCACGGCAGGTCTGGGGTCTGAACTTCGGCAGTAAAGAGGACGCGGCTCAGTTCGCCAGCGGCATGATGCACGCTCTGGACCTGCTGACCGGAGACACCGGTGAGAGCTCTGAAGGAGCAGGAGACCATGCTTTTAGGAATAAAGTGTGAATGAAATATGAACAAACCTAGAATATCGAGAGGAACAAATCTGCTGTGTGTTAGAGAAAAAACTCTAAAGATATGGATTAAAATTGAAATCTACAGATGCAAATAGATAAAGTGTGATAAAAGAAACTCTTAAGTGTGTATTTGGGGGTGTTTTTCTTTCCACAGTATGGAGCAAAAAACGTCTCAAGGTTATGAATGTAACCCTGGTTCCTTGAAGGAACGAGACGCTGCGTCGAACGTGAAGAGAACAGAAGAGCCCGGAGTGGCTCGTATATCTAGGTCATAAAATCTGACAAATGTAGAGGGCGTGGACATCCCGCAGTGTTGCAGATGTCTAAGAGGGACACACCTGCTGAGAAGGCCTTAGAGGCAGCCATACCCCGAGTGGAGTGAGCCTTGGCTCCCAAGGGAAGGGGAAGACCAGAGGACTCATAGGAGATGTTGATAGCCTCGACTATCCACCGACTTAGGGTCTGCTTAGAGGCAGGAAAACCCTTTTTAGGACCGTAGCAAACAAGCAATTGGTCTGATTTGAAAGGGAGGAGGGCAGAAGGCCTGCAGTACTATGGGTTGTGGCGTAACAGAGGGAACTTTAGGAACGTAACCCGCTTGAGGGTATAAAAATGCTTTGGCCATACCAGGGGCAAAGTCTAAGTAGGTAGGGGCCAGAGAGGGCCTGAAGATCTCCAACTCTCTTTAGAAAAGTAATAGCCAGTAATAGGGCAGTCTTAAGGGTCAGATGTCTATCTGAGATATCATGAATCGGCTCAAATGGAGCTTTTCAAAGAGCCTCTAACACCACAACCAAGTCCCAGGGGGGAACACGGGACTGTACTGGAGGTCTCAGCCTCAGCGCACCGCGGAGGACACGTGTAACTAGGGGTTGTCTACCCACTGACTGACCATTGAAAGGGACGTGGTAAGCAGCTATGGCCGCCACGTACACCTTTAAGGTGGAGTGAGTTAAACCTGCAGAGAGCCTAGCTTGGAGAAACTCAAGAACTGTACCAACTTGGCAGTTAACAGGGTCAAGCTGGTGGTCTCTGCAACATGAGGTGAAGAGCTTCCACCTCAGGGCATACAGTTTCCTCATAGAGGGAGCTCTGGATTGGAGGAGGGTCTCAACAACCTCGGTTGAGAGATCGGTAGCTATGAACTGTGCTTCCTCAGGGGCCACACCCACAACTTCCACAACTCCGGGCGAGGGTGAATTGTTTTGCCCTGCGCCTGAGAGAGTAGATCTGTCCTGATCGGAATCTCCCATGGAGAGCCGTCAAGGAGAGAGATCAGATCTGCGAGCCATACTGGGCCCGGCCAGAACGGGGCTACTAATAGAAGACGGACCCCATTCCGGCGTACTCTCGCCAGAACTCCCGGGAGCAGAGCGATTAACTCGAGTTAACTCGAGTCAGAATGTACATGTGCACAGTTGCATTTGACATTCGTCACCGTGACATCAAGTGGAGTTTTGAAGCTGAAATGAGTGGATTCAGCTTAGACTTGGAATAACGAGAGGAATAACATGGATAACTTTCTTGTCGGAGGATTGTAATGCATCACAGGCAGTCAGGTAGAGAGACTACGGCTCCTTAAATTAGGTAAGACAAAAAGCTGTATTTTTCGCAACAGGTTTATTGACTTGTAATAGCAATTTAAGGTGGAATATGGAAATGTAATGTACTAAGGGAATCAGTCTCTCGAGACTGACCTCTGGTGTAAGAGGCCCCCGAAGGGGCGGCGAGTGCCTCCGCTACGCTCACGGGCGGAAATAACAGAGCAGTGCTCGCTAGAGACTGCTGCGCCCTGAAACTCTGGCAGGGTTGGCAGACCCACCTCCCGAGGGCAGGGCACCGTGTAATGAGGTGGACACCGCTCTACCCCAGTAGGGGCCGCCCTCTGTAGTCGTGACCGAAATGCGTCATGACTTCTTGGCCGTGGACCTCCCAGCCTGAAGTACGGCTCCATCAGATTCGGATTAGGCTGAGAAGTTGCTGGCCCAGAGCACTGCTTCAGCCTCTGGTCCCGAAGCGGGGAACATGGGCGGCAACGCTCTGTTTGTACGCGGAGGGGGCTGCTCCCGCCCAGCAGTCCCTCCAGTACATCTAACTTTACGAGTAAATAACTGTCATTATATTCCTCAGAATTTAATGCAATTAAACAATCAGACAAGTAAACACGGTCTGGATTGTGATACAATACACATTGAAGTGATATATTGAACTTTTTGAAGTAAGATAACGGTCATTAGATTCCTCAGAATTTAATGCAATCCAACAATCAGACAAGTAAACACGGTCTAGATTGTGATAAAGTACAGAGCTAACTCTTCCTTATTAAATGGAGTTTAAACAACCAGACACGCAGTCGGGTATGGAAAAACTCACATCAAAACTGAAAATGATGTAATACACGCGTTGCCTTGACAGCGCGTGAATAGTTTAGTCACACAAACAATATAAATCCCCTCTGAGATTAAATAGCTGCTCATTAACACTGCCCGTATAATGCTAGACATAACACTGATTGTTGTATACTGGTGCTTATGCAACTTTATGTTTGTGCAACTACAAGCTCGCCGACACCCTCCGTGTCAATCTCCTCTGAGAAAGAAAGACAGAGCGTCAAGCCCGATGCTCGGGGGGGAAGAACCGAAGCTCGGGCTTCCGAACCCCGGAATCGGGCAGATCTGATGGGTAAGGTAGGAGATAAGGACGTGCCCGTCTCCATTCCCTCCAGCAGATCGATCTGCGAACCCAACGAATGCTGGCGGCGCTCTGCCTCGGCGAAAGCGGGACCAGCATCGCGA